>NW_021320182.1:441219-486493 GCF_001605985.2 Dendrobium catenatum
CGTCGGACGAAAAGCGCTCCGCGGCCTCCGAAACTCAACCTTTCCCTCTCTTTTCCTCTCTTTCTCTCTCTACAAAATATCTGATTTTTTAAAATGATTTTCTCTCTCCTCAAAATGAGCTGATTTTCTTATATCATAAGGCTGATCTGCCCGGCCGATCGCAAGATCGTCCTGGGATGATCAGACCAAAATCCATCGGCCTGGACGGTTCCCAGGGCGGTCCTCGGGACGATCCAGAAAACAGCCGTTTTCAATACTCTGATCGGCCTGTACGATCTCAGTATCGTCCCGGCCGATCCTGGGAGGAAAATCCAAGTCAGAGAGGAACAGTAAGGGAACGAGGTCTCACAAATTGACTGCCACAATATGTAAAACTCTTAAAAAGCTGATTTTTTTAGTGTTGTTAGTCCGGACGACTGACCTTAGTCCTGGACGAACTGAAGAAAATTGTGAAGAATCTGTTAATTTCGTCTAGACGAACCTGTAAGGGTCGGGACGAACCGTCGGGACGAACTGAACCCGAGAGTTTCGTCCAGGGACGAAATAAATTGGAATTAATTTCGTCTGGACGTTTGAGTCCAGAGGAGTTCGTCCCGGGACGATCTGGGCATCGTCCTGGACGATCCTGTCTGATAAATATCCGATTTGAGATATTTTGGATCATTTTGAAGAGAGAGAAAAAGGCAGGAGAGAGAAAGAGAAGGAAAGAGGAAGAAGATGCTTGATTTCGGAGGCCGCGGAGCGCTTTTCGTCCGACGACGCAGTTGGAAGATTTGTTTGTCTCACAGTAAGGACTCCGAATCCAATTTCTGGTTTCGAATATTTTGAGTTTTGATAATTCTGTGCTCAGTTTTGTGTTTCCGTTATCGAATAATGCGCATAATTTTGTATTGACGAAAGTTTTACCACACAGCTTTTGATATGTTTCTGATATGATATTTCTGCACGATTTGAGTATTTTCTGTAAAGTTTCTATCGGTTATTTTGAGTTATGTGCGATTTTTATCCAATAGAAAATTATCAGGATGTTAAAAAATGTTGCTTCAATATAATAAAAGTCTTATATTGTTGTTTTCCATGATCTATGGTAATTTTGTAAAGTTCTGAATTTGTGATTTCTGTGTACATTCCGTGTACTGCCGTTATACCGCCGATTTCTCATACGACTCCTGATTTTCTGAATTGATGATTTGAATGATTGAATATGCATACAAATGTGAATATATGATTGAATTATTGTTATTATTACTGCATGATCTTATTGATATTGATTCATTGATACTTGTACATGTCACTGGATACTGTTACTGATATGAATATGGATATATGTATATTTCTACGACAGCACAATGGATATATGGATATGGATATAACAACACAATGGAAACAACGATACATCCAGTGATTGTACTTGTTTAGTAAGACTATTGTATTGAATTGCATGTGTACGGTATTGATCTATTGATCTCATTATGGATTTATAGATTTATTGATATCGACAGACTTCTTGTATTGATTATTGATTTATTGATTTTGAATGAATTTACTGATGAATGGATTTACTGACGGATTTACTGTTACTACACGATTTCACTATTATAGCATAATCATTCATGTCGTCACAGGATCATTACTGATATTGATACATACACTCCTACTACTGATTCACTGTACTGACATTATACACGTGATATAGATTACTGGATTGCATATGATTTATTGAGCAAGTGATATTGAATAACTGGAATTGCAAGTGTATGTTTTGATATGATTCTACTACATTGATTAAACTGATGTTATATATACGATGACTACTGTAGAGATTTGATGTATGTACTGATTTATTAAGCTTTATGGATTTCTTTCTACTATTTATCAATTCTTTTATCGATGATTGTGGATTCTATCGATCATGCATTGATTACTGATTTCCGTACCTGCATCGATTCACTGATTATGTGCAACTGACTGTTATGAATTTGATTGTCTGA
Organism: Dendrobium catenatum; assembly: GCF_001605985.2. Classification (NCBI taxonomy): domain Eukaryota; kingdom Viridiplantae; phylum Streptophyta; class Magnoliopsida; order Asparagales; family Orchidaceae; genus Dendrobium; species Dendrobium catenatum. The sequence continues at coordinate 443,211 of NW_021320182.1, forward strand.
CATGCATATTGTTTCAGCACCGTGCTTTGATTTCAGTTGTAGGTTTTAGTTGACCTGCTGGACTTTTTGAATCTCATTATATGTGGTTAACAATTTTAGGTCAGAGCAAGGGAGCAGGAAGTGATGGTTGATCAAGACTGTCGACGAATCCTTTCACTATGGATGCCTGGGGTGTCACACAATATCACTGCACTCAGCCAGCCACCAACACCCAACTAACATCATCTGATTGCCACATCACCCATCAATATTTCTCTAGCATTCTTAACACAACAAAAATATACTGAAGTTGTCTTGTGCTTTAAACTTTATAATCTCTTATTCTCTAATGGAGGGAAACAATGGACCTTTATAATAAATATTAACATTGTGAATCATTCATCTTAGCAATATCCTATGATTTTTTTCTCTTCTTCAAAATTTAATGTAAAAATTTTAGTGTGTTCTTTATTTGTGTGAGTACAAATTTTTTTGTGTGTAAAATCAGGTTATAAAGTTATCACTCTATTTCATTCAATTTTTTAACATATAACAAAAACATATATCTAAGGAGTTTTAAATACCCAAATTTGACAAAATTCAAAATCTTCATTGACAAACGACCTCACAACATCAAATTATTGATGTTTTCTGACGCGAGACGATTTGTTTGCCTCCGATTATTCCGTGCATTCGAAAACTCAAGAAACTCCAGGTAACTTCTCTAGGTATAATGGCCTTGGACCCGAGGACGGAGCGCCTCGTATTTCCTCCTCGTCGCCGACTACGACACTCAATATAGCGCCTTAATTCGGCCATGTGAGTCACTCCTCGCAAGTCTCCGGCATTATCCTTTTTCTCTCACTTCAAAAACACCAATATTCCTTAAATTTATTTCTTTTTGTTTCATTTAAAGCTTCGACATGCCATTCATTCTTCTGGGTTTCATTAACTTGTTTAAATTTTACCTCGAGTTACATATTTGTATTAATTAGGGATGGAATTTATTTTCTCAACGAGAATTTTTATTCATGTTGAGGATTAAGAAGGAAAGTAGATAGATCAATGATAAAATAAAAGTAAGGCAAAAAGATTTACACAGAATAGGTTTAAAATCCAATGTAGCACTTAACTGGAATGAACAAAGAATGTCTGATCCCAATTAGTTAGGAAAAAGGCTAACGATATGGTGTTGATGAGAATTTTAATTGTTGTGATTGTTATATTGTTAAATCATTGTTTCTATAGCATGCTTGTGATATCTCACACTTTCTGTGCTTGCCATTGTTTAATTCTAAAAAAATGCTCGTTAGGCGTCTTACCAAAGTCGAAGCTTATTGCTATTCAGAATAAATGGGACTCCTTTGCACTCGAAAGATTATGTAATGTTGACATAGACCATTAGAAAACAAGTATAGAAGTGACTTCGAGTTTTGCTCACATGCTTGAAACAAGTGATTACAAGTATAATTTCGAGCATGCTATGCAGCTTAGGTATTGTGCAACTTGTGTAAAGTTGGCATGGTGGGGAATGAAGTTGAAGAATTCAACCAAAGAGTTGTTTGAAGGAAAACAACCTAAGTATATTATGCTTTATACCTACAGTTTCTCTTGCTTGGAAGTTGTCCACAGGAAGTAAAAGACAGACGTGCAAGATGGTACCAGTCATCTAATAATTTGATAGTGTTTAAATCTATTTTGCCATGCAAATACTGTGATATTGCTTTTAGTATGAAAATATTTAACGATTGTAAAGAAACTTAATAATATGTATGGGTATTTTTTGGTTTATTTGGCCTACTTTTATGGAAGCTGAGCCAAGCATTATTACCAAGCTTTAGAGACCACATATATATATATATTGTTAGAGTATATTTTTATATGTAATGGTTTCAATGATTAGGATATTGACGTTTTGCCATCGTATTTGGGATTATGCTCTCAATTTTAAGGGTTGTGATATCAACAACAACATCAAGCCTTTATCCCATTATGTGGAGTCGGCTACATGAATCCTTTTTCTCCATTGTGTTATGTTAAGAGTCAAATTCTTATTTAAATCTAATAAAAAAATGTCATTTCTAATATTTTCTAACCAAGTCTTTCTAGGTACCTATACTTTTATTAACATAAGACAAATCTAATACATCTACTTTCCTAATAGAGTCATTTGAAGGCTGTCATTTTATGTGACCAAACCATCTAAGGCGACTCTCTCTAATCTCGTATTCCACTGGAGCTACTCCAACCTTTTCACGCATATGTTTATTTTGATCGTCTCTAAGAGTAAAGCCACTCATCCATTTGAGTATCCTCATATCTATAACACTTAACTTAATATTATGCTTCTCTTTTAATGATCAACATTCTACACCATAAAATATTCTAGGTCTCACCACCATCTTATAGAAATTTCCTTAAGTTTGAGGGGGATTTTTCTATCACACAGCAAATCCAATGCATTCCTCCATTTCAACCATCCAACTTGAATTATACAATAACTTCCTCATATATTTCATTATCACTCTGAATAATAGACCTAAGATATCTAAAATGTGTACTCTTATTAATGACTTCATCGCCCAAATTCACAATCCCTCACTAGATCTTTTACTACTAAAAATAGACTCTATATATTCAGTTTTAGATCTACTCGAATGAAAACCTTTAGACTCAAAGGTTGATCTTCATAATTCAAGTTAACCATCAACTCCCACTATAGTCTTATCAACAACAATAATATCATCAGTAGAAAACATACACCAGGGTACAACCTCTTGCAAATGTCTAGTGAGAGCATCCATGACTAAAGCAAAATTATATAGGCTTAAGACCGATCCTTGATGTAATCCAATTGAAATATGAAAATACTTGGTCAAACCACCTTGTGCTAAAAAATTTTTATGCTCGTTTAATTTCAAACCTCGATTATCTCGATGATCCTAAAAACTATGTATTTCCTATCTGCTGGGTACATTTTTCTGTTTTTAATCAATCATCATAATTCTGTAATTTTTGCTAACTAACCATTTCTTCCAACTTGTGCTACTAAAATTATACACAAGCATGCTTAATTTCATTCCTATTCAGGTAAAGAGGATTACATAATCGATAAAGTTGTCTACAAAACAGTTCATCTTCAATTCTGACAAGGAAGATCAACTGAATGATGAGGAAAATGTGAAGCATAAGAATGTCAAATAGCTTTCTCTATGTTCTGGTTAAATTTAGTAAGTTTTTCAGGTATAGTTCATCTATTTATCTGCCATACCCAAGTAATGGTGCTTATTAATGCCTTGTGGAACTTTGATGTCCGAACCTTCTTAAAAGGTTCAATCTCTAATGTTAGTTGTTAGTTGTTTTCTTACAAAATATATAGACTATTCTAATGATTCAAATATCTTAGTTTGGGTGTTTTCCAATTAAAAACTTTAATCTTCACATAGATAGTGTCTTAAAGATCTTGGATTATTTTTATTTTCACTAAGGGGTTACTTAATTTGATGAAAAGTAAGTGCAGAGTATTTCAAATACATATTTTTTTTTTTTTAAAAATTTTGGTGTTTGCTTCGATGAAAAAGGAATGAAAAGTAAAATTTTGATAAATTATAAATTAATGTTTGTCGGCCACAGACCACCATCATCATTGAGTTTTATATTACATTCCACTCCTTTGCTTGTATTCCAAATTACTTTGCAATATAAAACAAACAAGCTAAGAAAGAATATAACTTCATTTAATCAATTGATAATGAATAGATACATGAGCCCTGAAAGGGATATAAAAACTTATTAAGGAAATCTCCACATCAAGCCTTACCTATTTGGTTGATTGGTCAAGGCTTTTATAATGAGTTAGTTGGATCATTAAGTTTAACAAGGGATGTTGCTAAAGAGGAGCATTAATTTTTAAGACATTTGAAGAGGCTTATACTTTGATACTGTGTTAATAAATTTTAATCTTTAGTTAAAGAATGAATCGAAAAAAGTAAAAAGTGCGCATGAAAATGATATTCAGTCTATATTGGCTCACAAGCGGTTGTATTATCTTGATAACATGATTTTTTACATTGAAATCTTAAGTATGAAAAAAAAGAAGTAATCAATGAATGATAATAATAGATGCATGATGTTAGTAAGATAATGACGGTATAACGATATTGATTAGCAGATGACAATCATATTATAGTAGTCAAATGATAAGAGAATGAGTTATAATAGCTCGGTGGCATTGTTCAAACAATGATGTTCAAATAATGACGCTCATACAATAACAAATAAAAGTTGGTGATGGCTAGTTATGATCTAATGTATTGTTTATAGCGATCTTAACAATCATATTGATTTACACAGGATGATATGTTCATGCATAAAATTTGATACACGGGATGAGCTATTACTAATTGTGTTCAAACACAAGGTGGTTTGACCGAATATTTTCCTATTTCGGTTGGATTACATAAAGGATCAGCCTTAGGTCCATGCCTTTTTGCTTTAGTCATGGATGTTCACACTAGACATTTGCATGAGGATGTACCTTGGTGTATGCTTTTTGCTGATGATATTCTTCTTGTTGATAAGACTAGAGAGGGAGTAAAATGTAAACTTGAATTATGGAGGTCAACTTTAGAATCTAAAGGTTTTCACCTGAGTAGATATAAAACTAAATATATGGAGTGTAATTTCAGTAGCAATAGACCTAGTGAGGGGATTGTGACTTTGGGCGATGAAGTCATTAATAAGAGTACACATTTTAGATATTTTGGATCTATTGTTCAGAGGGATAGTAAAATTGATGATGATATTATCAGCAGAATTCAAGTTGGATGGTTGAAGTGGAGGAATGCATCGGGTTTATTGTGCGATAGAAAAGTCTCCCTCAAACTTAAGGAAAAATTCTATAAAATGGTGGTGAGACCTACAATGCTTTATGGTGCCGAATCTTGGCCATTAAAAGAGAATCATAATACTAAGTTAAGTGTTGCAGAGATGAGGATTCTTAGGTGGATGAGTGGCTTGACCCTTAGAGATAGGATATGAAATGAGCATATACGTGAAAAGGTTGGAGTAGCTCCAGTAGAATATAAGATTAGAAAGAGTCGTCTTAGATGGTTTGGTCACATTAAACGGAGGTCTTCTGATGACCCGGTTAGAAAAGTTGAGGTATTATATTTGACTTATATTAAGAAAGGTAGAGGTAGACCTAAAAAACTTGGTTAGAAAATATTAGAAATGATCTTTCTTTATTAGATTTAAATGAGAATTGAACTTTTAACCGGACACAATGACAAAAAATTATTCATGTAGCCGACCCCACGTAGTGGGGACAAAGGCTTGATGTTGTTGTTGTTGACGGGTCTCATGTGTCAACCTCTATTACTTGTATTTCTGGATCGGGGGTGTCGATTATTATAGCTCTAGTTCAACATTTTATATGTATGAAGCATAATTATTTGCATATTATATATGATATATGATAATATAAAGTCATCAAAGGGGGGCCCATCATCTTTATTATATGGTGAGGTTCAACATAGGTGCAATTATTGTAAAGTGGAAGGTCATAACCAAGTTATTTGTGAAGTAAGCGCCCATCATCTTTAATTTTTTATTTTTATTTTTCTTGCTTTTCAAGAATATTATAATTGTTTTAATTCAATATAATAAAGTAATGCCACTGATTGGTTATACAATCGACTGTATTATATATATATATGTATATATATTCACACCAAAAATTTCCTCGAAGGGCATTTACGCCCACGCGTCGAAAACGAAAACCCACTATCCCCAATCTTTCCCGGGCAAAGCGCGGACGAACCAAATGGGAAAGCGTCGGATCAGCCAGGTCTCGAGCGAAGACGAGGAACCCTCACCGCCAGCAGATGACCGGCGTCGGCGAAAGCAGCGACGTCTCCGGCAGGTCGAATACGACGATGACGCCGACACTAATAAGAGCCGCTCACAGACGAACGGCAGAGGTGCTCGCGATGGTGCAAGGGAGGAGGAGAGCGAAGCAGAGGGGGATGAGGACGAGGAGGCTAAGGCGGAGCCGGTTGGGGAAGTTCTGAAGGTTACGGGGAAGGGGAAGAAGAAGAAGAACCATTATGGTTCGTTTGAGTTCGAGGGGAATGTGTTCGAGCTGGTAAAGATTTGGATATTCCTAGGTTTTGTTTATTTAGAGCTTTCGTGGCGGTTGGATGACGGATTTTTTTTCTTGGTTTTTATTCTTTTGGTTGATCGGCAAATTGTGGCTAACTTGGGGTAAATGACAGATGTTTGATTACGTTTGCAGGAGGATTCAGTATTGTTGACTCCCGAGGATTCGAAGCAGAAACCGTACGTCGCCATCATTAAGGTGAGTGGTTGATTTATCAGACTTTGTAATACTTGATTATTTCGTTCTTCCATTCTTTTTTCGAGAATTCTAGGATAGGGATAAACGAAAAAGTAGGTGTTTCTTGGAGTTGAAATCTTATTATTGTTTTTACTGGGACTTTCTTGATCTTCATGCTGTATGCTATCATTGAATACTCTAGGGCTAGGAGCATCTTCTACCTATTTTTATTGAACATCTACTAATTGGGAGTTCACGGCACTATTTCTTTTACATCTTGTATCGGTTTTCTTTCTTTTGCTTATTTTCGTTGCATTTTTTTTCTTTCTTCAAGTAACATTACTGGTTTGCTATATGTTGGGGTTGATTCTATTATTATTCACGACTTTATTGAATTCAGGACATTACTGAAGATGTTGATGGGAATTTTATGGTAACTGGACAGTGGTTTTACCGGCCTGAAGAAGCTGAGAAAAAAGGTGGGGGAAACTGGCAGGCCAGAGATACTAGAGAACTTTTTTACAGCTTCCATCGAGATGATGTCCCAGCCGAATCTGTTATGCACAAATGTGTTGTACATTTTGTTCCCCTTAACAAAAAGTTGCCTATTCGTTCTCAGCATCCTGGGTTTATTGTTCAGAAGGTGTATGATACTGTAGAAAGAAAACTTTGGAAATTGACTGATAAAGATTATGAAGATGGAAAGCAACATGAAATTGACCTCCTTGTTCAAAAAACACGAGAGCGGTTAGGCGAGCTTCCAGATCTTGAGCCTGAAGAGCCATCTGGTGATCAACATGATCAGTCGAATCAAACAGCACAAACTACTCAGCTGACTAGCAAATGGAATCACAGGAGGAAACCTCTGCCTTCTATTGATGCGCAAAGACTTGAAGGTGCAAGCACAAGGTTTGATAATACATCTAAAGCAGAGACACCTGGTAGTTGTCCTGGTGATCTTTTAGAATACGATGCAATCTTAAAAAAATTTAATGCCTTAACGAGAGATTCACACCGGGATAAGTGGTTAAAGAAGCTTTTGCAAGCAATTCAAACATCATGCAAGGACTTTGCTCCACCTTCTGATCAAACTGCAGCTGGCAACATGGATGGGTCTTCAAATGTAAGTAACATATGGTATAACCCTACATTTTAAGGAGTTGAAGGCATGAATCTTCCTTTATAGTGATAGACTTGCTAAATTATTTCATATTATTGTGGGCTTATGGCTTTATTAATTGGTTAGAGCCCTGAAATTAATGCTGAAACTCAAGGATTATGATCAACCACATTGGCAGGAGATGACCTCTCGATGAAGGATATGGCTTATAGGCCCCTCCTGCTTTTAACATACCTTATTTTTTTTTAATGCGCTTTATTCACAATGAAACCATTTTATTCGAATTATGTGTTTTTTCATGGAAACAATATGTACGATGCACATAATCGCTGCATTGTCAAGATAGAAGTGAAAGGTTGTTTGGCCTCACACCTTGGTCCTCCACCGCCAATCTAGTAAATGAGGTATTAAAATGGAAAAAGAAATATTTTCAAGGGTCTTAATCTGTAAAAACAATATGCCATCTAGTTTTTTCTTAATTTTTTTTTTCTGGATTTATGGTGAACGGTTATATGCATTTTTTAAGTGTGATGATATTCATGGCAGTTTTTGTTTGACTAGCTTAATTTTTTGTTGAAATATAATGTATGGCCTTCAGGGTAGAGGTGATAATTATCAATTTAAGGGAGGAATACTTAATAGTGTTGAGTGCAATTGATCACCTTGTGAAGAATAGAAAGAGAAGATAAAGAGGGGTAAAAGGTCTCCAGAGGGAAGCAAAAAGGGACCAGCAAGAAGGAGGCTGAACTAGACATCCAGGAGGGACATGGGAGGAAAGGTTATCAAATTCAAGGCCCCAAGGTCTGGCCAAATTCTTTAAATAGATAAATTTTATTTTATTATTCATGAAAATTTATAAATACATTTATAGACTACTATTTCTATCGATGGTCCTTCACATGAAATGATTAAAATAAATAAATAAGTAAATAATAAAGTAAAAATATATCCGAGCATGTAAAAACATAGAATAAATAACGGAATTGCAAAAGATGCCTGTGGCTAAAACTGCTGGTGATCTTTTTGCCCGAATGGGTTTGGTTGCTTGTCCAAGCTTGTTAGATGTGTTCTGCTTATGAAACTTGATAAATGCATGTTGTAAGCTACTTTTTATAATACTGTTCTGCATATGAAATTATAAAAATCATTGAATAAATAAATAACAGAAGTACCCATATTTCTAAGTATCTACAACGACATAAAATAAAAAAAAAAATTACAAAAAATGCTTATAGCCAAAACTACCGATGAAACGGGTTTGGTTGTGCGTCCAAGCTTTTAGCTGTGATGATGGGTCTAAAAGCATAAAACATGTCATGAATTTCTATTTATAATGATGTATTGCATATGAAATGGTCAATATCCATAAATAGATAATAGTAAAAATATATTATAGTATCTAAAATGGCATAAAAATTTGAATAAATAAAGAAATGACAAAACTCACAAAAGATACCTGTAGCCATACCTACTGATGATTAATTTAACGACTGGATTTGGTTGCAGGCCTGAGTTTTTTTGGATGTCTTAATGTGCGTAAAATTATGAAATCCTGTCAATTGCCTATCATTATTTTATCCAAAACACTAGAATTTTATCTAAAGAGTTGAAAGGTTGTACTCATCAGGAGGATCGATAACCTTAGAGGAGGAGGTGTAGAACTAGACAATGAGCTGCTCTCATATGTAGAACTTTACCTTTAATATATCTACAAAAAGTATTTTAAGGTTTGAGGATACATCAACTAGATAACATTTGCCTAACATTTATAACTAGACATAATATTTATGTCAGCTGACTACAAACTATAAATTTATTAATTCATTAATACGTAGAAGATTTATTAGTTGATGAGTTTATAAAGTGTAGTTTCTGGTTGTAATTGTGCGGCAATAATGCTAGTTTTAAATAAATTATATCATCCTGTATTTCATTGTTACTCCAAGTACTAAGAAAGATGAACAACAACATCAATAATAATAATAGCATTAAGATCATCCTCATATATAACTTAGTGTATCCAAAAACATCCTGTAATTTATGCGTATAATAAATCAGTGATGCAACAATAGTGATGCATACATGGATAGTGCAATTAACCCTTACAGTTGCTTGAAGGATAGGTCAATCTTGAATTCATAATTAGATTGATATGATATTTTAGAAGTATTACAAACAATCTTAGTTGATGTGAAAGTTCAGACCCTTTTTTAAGCTTCCGTTTTGATGGTTCATTAGGTGCAACCTAGATGTTTACTAGTTAAATGAATAATTTATTGGAAAAAGATTGTGATTATTTCGTAGAAGCAGTTGATAGAACCATTTAGTCATTTACCTTTATAGTTCAATATCCTTTCTAGCATATAACGAGCAATGAAATAAACAAGTTATTTGAACATAAAAAACTACAATAATGATTTGCAGTACTACTTAGAACTTGTCAAATTTAATCTCAGGGTCCGACTCATGCACATTTTGAATTTTTAAAATTTTAGTTTGGCTAATTATCTCAGTCTTCTTTTAGATCTAGTTCATCCTATGAGAAATTTCATTGTCATCAACATTTTTTGTTGGGACCAATTTCTGAGGCAATGTGAAATATGAACCAAACCAAACTTTATGATAACCTGAGAGGGACATTGACTGAACAATAATGGTGCTGGTACTTGTGTGGTGAAATTTGGATGTCATGTTTTGGACCTTTAGTTCTAGGTGTAATATGGTCATGTGGCTGTGTTAACCTTAGGGCCTATATGTTTAAGTGTCGGGTGTACCATCTTTAATGTGTTTGCTAGTCTATTATGATGCCCTGATTGCTTTATTTTTATATTATGCATTTCAAATTCGGCTAAAAGTTCAGTATGATTTTCTACTTAGTTAGTGATAAGGTTAGTGTTCGTTGTCTGGTCTTCTGCGCTAAATATCCAGCCATTTTCCAATACTAGGGATTATACTTCTTGATTTCGTAATATTAATACGATGCTACTTGCTATGTTCCTCAATTTTCAAGGCTAAATGAGTAAATGGTAGGTTTCGTACTGGTCGTTGTTTAGCCTGATATTTTATTTAAATCATCAATGAACTTAATAATAGCAGAAAGTGGTTTAATTTCTAATAATAGCATAAAGTTGTCAATAAATGGAGGATTAATTCTAAATCTCAAGAAGTGTACAAAGCTACCAATAACTTCATATAAAATTCATGCAATATTGCGCACAAATGCCAAAAACGCACTACACCTATTAAGTTGACGAGGCTTGCAAATTGAGGTCCCGAGTCGAAGCTTGCTAGCTCTTAGTCAACCCAAGGGTCGTATTGAGATGTTACCATCGGAGTCGCTTTGCTCAAAATGTAAGGTAGTAAGATCTATACTTTAAAATAATCCTAGGTTTAGGGCAAGGAACACTTGCATAAGGGGCTCAATTAATTTTAACTATCCAATATCTCTTAATAAATCAAAGCTATTGATATTTCTACTAAAGCGTAGGATGGCTATGCAAAACAAGTCATTTAAATTTGGCATTCCAATGGATGTAAACCTTATCAAAATTAAATTTGGCATTCCAATGAATGTAAGCCCTACCTTAACTAAATCTATCAAGTTATATTTCCTATATGACTAGATTGTAAGACCCATCATTTGAGCAACTTATAAATAGAATGATAAGCCCCATGATAATTAAATTTGGTCCAATGGATATACCATAAGCTTGACTTAAATCACATTCGGTCGGGCCGACATAAAGCCATTAAGCCCATTGTAACGAAATTAAACCATTTGAGTCTTCTAATGTATGTAAGCCCCAACCCAATTAATTTTGGGCTTTCCATTGAATGTGAGCCCTAACTCAAATCACATTCAGGCCAGCATATATGCTAACAATCCCACCAAATCAATTAATTGTCCGAAATCATTATAAATAAAAAATCTATACACAATTACCTTAGTCTACTTGGGATCCTTGAAAGGAGACAACTTATGGTTGTTAATTTGATTCCCTGTATATTATGTCCTTTGGTCCTTTAACATTAGTAGGATGAGATCATTGGTATTCTGAAGATGATGAAGTCATGGGGTCTTGATCAGGTCTATCTTTATCTCTCATAAACATCTCCCTTTAATTCAAATAAATCTAAAAGTATTAAGCTTAAATTTAGTCTATATCAAAGTAAATGTTTTTAATCAAGAGTGCTTTCTCACGAGCGAGATTGATAATTAATTATGAGGGCTTGCGCTTAATAGGTGCTCATAGGAAGTTTAGATTCCAGATCTAAATAAACCTGCATAAACATTGAAAAAAAAAGTTTAATAAAAATTAATCTACCTCATGCAGAATGAAATCCTAGCTTAGAAGGTTGGGTTCGGGTGCATTTTTCTGGACTGAACACTTTTTATTTTTTGTGATGCAACCTAAAAACAAACTTTGCTATAGGAATGCAAATAAAAACACACTTCCTTTTTCATTCACATAAACCTTAAATAACACAAACAAACACAACAATAAACAATACTAACAACACTTACAATTTATAATAGAACAAGACATGACACAACTTAAAATTTACAATAGTTTTAGAGAAAGATAACTTTATTTTCATTAGGGTCGAATTTTAGAAAGCTGTGATCTCTTGGCATGTAGATCTCCCTACAATAATTGTGCCAGTAGATGTGTTTGTTGTATGGTCGATAACATAATTGAGTGTTGTCACAGATGAATCAATGTTTCTAATTGATGTGGCTGTTAGAGGATTTGAAGAAGACTCAAATAGGAAGAGGTGTGGGGTTGCTGCAAGAGGTTGAAGTTTTTGTCGAATTACAAGGCTGTTATTGTAGTTGTGGCATGTGGGTAAGACACGATGAGAAAATAAGGCAAATTGCAATGTGTAGTAGCGTAAGGGTTGTGAGCGGGCTAATTGTAAGAATTGGGACGCGTGCAACAATGTTGTTGTGAGCATAGAAGATAGGTGTGCCATCGAGGGATGCTAGAACAATGTGGACCCATTGAGTGACTACTAGATGCACAACAATGAACTTGTAGCGAGATAGAAGGACGAGTTGTATGGTGCATGTGATGTGTGAAGCTGCAATTGGAAGCACACAAATTAGAGGTCTTGCATGGGCTCAAGTGCATGAGGAGAGTAAACTATTGTGAGATGTGTTGTAGCAAGTGCATGAGCGGCTAAGGGACAAATAGTTTAGACACTAGACTTAGATTCTATTTGACCTGAGTGTAGGGCATCGAGCACAAAGTTGCTTGAGTTGGAGATTTAAGCTTTTCAAGTCATTGCCCGGATGATTTAATTCCAGAAATTGATTTAGATGGGAAAGAAGAGAACTTTGTGTACACAAATTGGTATGATCTATGTGCACAACTTGATCTTAAAGCACATTCAATTGGCTACAAGTAATTTCATTTTTTGAATCATCAATACTCCAAATGTTCATAAAAAAAAAACTCCAAATGTTCTTCATGGATCTCTATTTAGAAAAATAGGGTTTTAAGGATAAGGTCAAATATTTAATTGCAAATCTAATCCTAACGAACTTTAAATTTTGATATATGTTAAAACAACGGCCTTCTGATGACCTGGTTAGTAGAGTAGATGTATTAGATTTGGTCTATACTAAAAAAAGTAGAGGTAGATTTAAATAGACTTGGTTAAAAAAATATTAGAAATGACATTTTTTATTAGATTTAAATAGATTTAAATGAAAATTTAACTCTTAATAGAACACAATGGAGAAAAAAAGATTCATGTAGCCGACCTCACTTGGTGGGATAAAGGCTTGATGTTGTTGTTGTTGTCATTGTTGTTGTTGTTAATCCTAGAGGATATAATCGATTAAAAATAATTTGGCCCGAGTCTGATCTATTTTGGTTTGATTTAACTTATAGTAATTGGCTTATGGTCATTGGGGCCTTTGTGGATTTTTTTGCCAATTCTACTGCTTGCTTGAACCAAAAACTCTAGACCCTAGGATTCTCTACATCAAAATCTTACCATGATTGACATCCTTGAAGTAGGAACTTTTAATGATGGAGGCTTGAGGAATAATAACTTAGCAAAGAACTTTCTAGCTAAATGATTTATGATTTGAAATGTTTGAACACTCATAAAAGGTTAGAGAATCAACCCTTATAGTTCATCTTGATATGAATTTGATGCCGACTAGTGCCACACTACAATTTAATATAGGACTTGAGAGAGAACTTGATTGCCTTAACTTATAACGAACAAAAGAAGTGAAAGAGTGGTATAGAGCATCCATATGGGAGGTAAAAAAAGTCTCCCTAAGGGATTTGAAGTTAGATCTTCTAGAGGAAGATGGAAAGTAATTGTTGCATGAAATTGAATGCTCTAGGAGCTCTGGCCAAATTATTTTGAGAGAAATTAGAATTATTGTTGATTATCACATTGTAAACCCCACAATAATCCTATTAGTACTGTCAGATATTACAAGTACAACTTTCATTAATATATTAAAAATTTACTAATAGATCGTACACTGAATACATGGAAGCATCTCAATTACAAATTTCTTCAAAGATCAACTTACGGAGCCACTACAACAACCCAACTAATACATATATGAAGTTCTTAAATACATTTAAAAGTAAACTCACTAACAAATATAACTTTAACATGTAAAGAAGAAACACTTACATAAATTAGCTTGCATCAATCTTCTCTTTGCCCTTTCCTGTAAAAATAGCCAGTAAGAAGTAACTGGTGAGCTGTGAGGCTCATCAAGTTATGCATAATTAATTATCAATTAAAATGAATAATTAAAATAGCATAACATGAATAATTAGAACATTGAAATCATTACTAGAAATATTAAAAGTCATACTTAACATTATACTTCAATGTTTTTGGATTTCTGTTAAATATAAATTTTATGTGCAAAATTTGGCTATACTTTCTTAACTTTATTCAATGGAGTACATGTAAAATTGGCATTATTGCGATTGAAATTCATAGTGGACCCTTTTGCCTCTTTAGGGTCCCTTTTGCCCCACCTGCTAAGCAGATACCATAATTCGTGAGGTCCCTTTTTCCCCTCTTACCATATAGTTCTTGAATGAGAACCTTTTTTGTCTCAACTACATTGGTAATACATACATTAGATATAGCCAAATTTTACATTAATTTCGTATTCAACATTTTTTCATAATCATATATCATATCTTCCTTCATCATCATTCATGATATATATCTTGTATAAAATTAATATGCATCAGTTTTTCAAGGAAATTGGCATCCTTCCAAAACATTCTCAAATAGAAAAACCTTTAGATGAGCGTACAAAACATTATCTTGAACCCATATGGTAGTATTTTATAAGCAGTAGTTCATACTTAAAATCTTGGATAAAACATTCTAAATCAAACTAAATTACTTGCAACACATAAGTTCATTTCTTTCAATCAGTCACTAACAATCAATTATAAATCTACAAGTAGAATTTGACAATATTCTTTTAAACATTAAATTTGCATTAATTACCTTCTTGACGTAGAGTTTACTCCAATCCTCTACTTCGAATTCTTCTTCGATTGTATGTCACTTTAAAGCTTTTTCTTTGCATATGACCAAATTTATCTAGTACACCATATGTTATAACATCTTCAAGAACTTTTAGTACTAATAGAAAATTCCATACTAAGCAAATGCTAAAATAACTTACCTTCTTTCTTTCCTTCAATTCTCTATTATTCTTTGTTTATTGAAATGATTAATCTTAGGGCTGCAAGCGAACCAAGCGTTCGACGAGCTACTCGATGCTCGGTTCGATTAAAGCTCATTTGTGATCGTTTAACTAACTAAACAAACAAACTTGAACAATATTTTAAATACTCGATCCTTAAATAAACAAGCTTGAACACTAATGTGTTCAGTTCATTTATGTTCACGATCAACATCATTTGAAGTTCATGAACAAGCTCGACATTAAATTCGATAAAAAGCTCTAATGGAGAGAAATGCAACATGTAAGCTTCATTTAAGAATATATTCATATAGATTAATCATATTTTTATTTTAAATAGATAACTGCTATTATTATAAATTTAATTTTATAAACAAAATACATTTCACATTTGTCTATGTTTGTTTGATTGTTTGTTTAAGATGTTCAAGAACAAATTTAATGTTTGTTTGTTCAATAGATTGCTTGTTAAATGTGTTCATGAACATAGCTTGTTAAGGCTTGTTTGCTTAAAGCTCGATAAGCATTAAACGAATCAAATATGAATCGATCATGAACCAAACACGAACACCCTTAAATTAAACAAACCAAACATGAACACAAACAATAAAGCTTGAATCAAACATGAACCGAACTTGAACAAGTTAATGATAAATGAACTCAAACATGAACACTCGCATACTCGGCTCGGCTCGGTTCGTTTGCAGCCCTAATTAATCTTCACTCTTTCTTTGATAGTATAAATCCTAAACTTAAGATCATAATCACTTAAATCTCAACCAATTATCATAACAAAAATATATAAAAACTTCCATTATAATCATTACCTATTCCAATACTTGATAGCAGCAGGATTTTCTTCCTGTTTTTCTCGAAATTCCTTCTCTGGCTGACTTCCAAAGTGATGAGGACATCGACAGACGCTACCGACATGTTTATCGCCGGCGAAACCGCAGATCGACGGCCACGATTCAGCGCCTCTACTTTTGATTGAGATGTCATGATGTTATTTTTATTATTATCTTTTTATTTTCTGTCTTTCCATTTTTACCCCTGTGGGGAGTTATTTTATCATTGTAGCCCAGAGGGCAATTTAGTATTTTCTCTTTGTATGAGTTGAGACCTATATATAGTGGTCTCATGTACTATTTTGAGGTTAATGAATATTGGAATGAAAATCTATATTGTTTCTTTTCTTTGCCTTCTTGCATGAGAGCTTAAAGAAAGAGAGAGAGAGTGAGAGCTCAAGGGAGCAAATCGCAAGGCCCACCAATCGTTGGAAGCGTCCTCGATTCGTGGTTAGTTTTCAATCTTCTCGTTCGTGTCCACATCCATTCCCTTCCCCGCCACTACAAGAAATCCCTCTTTTATCATATTGCCGCCGCCCCTTGAAGAACCCGCCGACGACCACCACCCAAATTCCGGCCGTCCGCTTCGCCGGCGACGTCCCCCTCAACCACCCGACCCCTTCCCTACACAAAGTTCAAATTTGAAATTTGAAAACTTTCAAATTTTGAATTCTTTCCTAATTTGGAAATTCGTTTTAGGAAGTTTTTCATGATGGGATTTAATTGCAATTCAATTCAGATTGGAGTTACGAATTCGATTGCCACATCATCATCCTAACTTGGAATCCTTTCTCTCTTGAATTCCCTTCCCTCCCTCTATGCATGCCGCTGGCCCCCATGGAGCAATTTCCCCATTAATTGCTTGATTAATGGCTTGACCGTTTCAGAATCATAAATTGATTTTAATTTTCCCTCCTAATTTACTTAAACTGAAATTAAATTTCAGTTTTAGGTTTTCAAACCTCTCCCTTCCTCTATGCATGCCGCCGGCCATCACTAGATGAGCCCCTTTTAATTGCTCATTAAATCCCCTCTTAATTCCATTGGAAAATTGAAATTCTTTTCAAATTATTCCCTCCAATATTACTAAAATATGAGATCAACTTCAGATTTTGGGTAATACTCATGCCATCTCTTCTAACCTAGCTTCTCTCCCTCATTACACCCGCCCCCTCTCTCCCACCTTGACCGAAACCCCTCTCTCCCCTTGGAGATCCCGCCGGCTCTTCCCTTCTCTCCTTGACGAGTCCTCCACGCCAAGCATGTATGGCGGACCCGGAGCTTGAGTGGGGTCTTGTATTCAACTCCGACGGAAGCATCAACATTCTACATTCCCCGTGCTTTGACGTGGGATTTGAAGACGAGACCACCGTGGAAGAATATTTGGACCGAGTTGTCCCGATCCTTGCTAGCATCTTCGACCGACGATTCTCAAGCCACAAGTGGAGCCTCGTAAGCCACCCACTACCTCCTTCCCCGCCGGCCACCTCCCCGTCAACAAGGTTCTTCGGTGTCGCTTCTCTAGTGGTAATATCTTTCATCGCTTGGATCTTCTCTCTCCGCTAAAAGCCTACTAAAATTTGAATGAGACGGCCCCGAGGTGAAATTCTCGTTGTTAAACATTGGGTTTTTGTAATTGTACTTTGCATTTAAATCTCCTTGGATTTTGAATGAATTGTTTTGGTTAATCTCTATTGCATATCTTTGGGCCTAAGCAAGTTAATACTTTCGAATTCCTAACTCAAATTTCATGTGCTAGCTTTCAATTTATAATGAGCAACACTTTAATCTCTTTTCTTTTTAATTTCTAAAATAACTCCTAGTAGTTTCACATCACAAAGTCTCCTTCTCACCATCTAAACTGATACAGGACCCAATTGCTTTGTCGAAATCCTTCAGCCGGACCTTGCTACAGTCCCGCGACACTGTAGCGAACTAAGCTACATGATTCCTGCGAACAGAGAATGCCGACTGCTCTCTGATGGCTTACGGGAAAACTGCTGCTTGCATACACTCTTATCTGATATTAAGGAGGAAAATGGGGCCCGCCACAATAACCAATTGTCAAACATCTCTTCTCAATCAAGCATCTATTCGGATATAATTAGTTAATTAATTTATGTTAAGAAATATTATATCTAAATTTTCATAACCAATATTAAATATAAACATTTAAAAGAAAAATAAATTTGTATTTACCTGCACTTTCTGGATATTACACACATCCCTACTACTTGTAATAGTATCTTGCATCCAAAATATTCTTTAAATAAATTTTAATAAGTATAAATATATTCAAGAATACAATGACCATTAAAGTATTGAATAAACAAAAGTATACCAATACATTATACATATGAATACATTGCTGCTGTTGATCATCACGTTGAATAGGTCAAGGCTTGGAGAACATGTATGCGAGTTAATATCGTAGAATCCCACTAATAATCATCGTTATCATCATTAGCTTTATCCTAACTATGCATATGACTTTATGAATGCCAAATTTCATTCATTTTTACTAATTGCTGCAAGGGGCGTTAAATTTTGCTTGGCAATTATTTTAAACAGCTTCTATAGTTCTATCTATATTACTTCTAAGTATATGTATGCATGTATACACACATGCTTTTATGTTATGTATATGTAGTGCAATATCTAACATCACCATAATTATGTATGCTGTTTTCGGTTAAATATAATTCCTGAATGAGTACCTTTTATAAATTCATCAAGAATACCTTTCTGTTGTCATTATGATTTTTTTATAGTTCTGTTTGCTCACACTTATTTCTTGTCTCCAGGCTTCTGAAAAAGTTTACTGGCCAGATGCAGCTGTTTCTGCAATTACTGCACTTGAGAAGGCTTCGCATGAACTTCTTGGGGCTGATTTCCAGAAATACAATCAGAAAATGAGGCAACTGGCTTATAATCTCAAGGTGGATGATTCATTGAATTCCTTTTTGTTACTGTATGGTGTCCCCTTTTGTTATGATCTTTCTGCTATTACTGATTTGAGTGATACAACCTACACGTTACGAAGATTTGCTGCCCATCCTTTTAAATTAGAGCTCTGCATTCTTCCCTCCTATTAGTTTGGTCTGTTCGTTGTTTGTTATTCCAGGCTTCCATCTTTGTGCATATCACAGGGCCTTACACTACCGCCTGACTTGGTTTTTACTATGAACTATAATCCTCTTAAAACATTTTAACTGCGTTTGGTGGGAAATTGAGTGTAAGGAAATGGAAAAAAATGTTGAAAAACTAAAATCTTGGGTGAGATTAATAATCCACCCGCAAATGATTTTGCTTTCATTTAGTTTCCTTATTTTCCTTCAATCCAAACAAAGCTTAGTTTTATCCCAAGCATTCTACTGTTTAGGTTGCTATCTATTATGTAAGTTTGTTCTGAATCTATTGGTTAATTATTATGTATCATTATTTTTATCCCATGGGTCTGTAACTGCTTGCTGTTGAAATTGCTCGAATGCTTTATGTTTGTTGGTTTCCCAAAAGAGTATTTCTTATTTTGAATGGCTGCATTATGTAAAGAGTGTTGGTTCAAGTTCTATCTATCCGTTTCTCGAGATTTTTTTTTTGCTTCTTGATTTGAGTTTGTGCAAACATGCCACATTCTAGCAATGATGTTGAAAGTAGGCTATAAACAATATTTGTTTTTAATTTTCTTGGGCATATTCTTTTAAAGAAGGTTTATGTAAACATAAACACGCATGGAATGAGATATGTAGTAATTTAGATTTGTGATGATGCACCTTGTATGCTCGTTGTTAACATTTGTTATTTTTGAACTTTTATTAATTAATAGAGTTTGAATAGTGTATTGGTACTGCATTGATCAATAAGCTGCTCTTACCAATTATGGAAGCATATTCCTTTCAAGGAAGCTTCAGAAGAGCATTGAACCTTTTGTAATGCTTGTTGTATTGATTAATTATGATCTTGCTTTGCTTGAATGTCTAATATCTGTTCTATATGCTATTGCCCACTGAACATAGAATATATGTTGTAATATTGATATTATTTGTTTACCTTCCATAACATGTTTTCCATAAAATACTAAGTTTGAAATACGTCTCTCTCTCTCTCTCTCTCTCTCTCTCTATATATATATATATATATATAATTTTTTTCTTAATGCAGTTATCATTGATATATATATATATATATATATATATATATATATATATTTTAAATCAAGGATATAGTTTTTGTGCTTTCAGTCAACATATAAACAAAACACATTCCCATCATGTGCATTCTTTTGTCTTTTTACTTGTAATTTAGCATGTGTAAGAATTTGGACATTTTCCCGACTTGCTTTGCTAATACTTGAAAAGATAAAAATATGAAGCTTTGTTATAAAGTTGGTTTATAGATGTAAAAGCACATAAAATTGAAAAAGTTATAGAGGGGGCTGTAAGGAGTCTAAGAAAGCAATATGGGATGTATAGAATTTAATTTTTAATGATTTATATAATAAATTAGATACTAAGGAGGACAAAAGATGTGTGCATAAGTTAGCCAAGCAAAGAGATAGGAGAAGGATTTTGTTCAAGTGAAGTGCATTAAGGATGAAGATAAAAAATTGCTTTTATTAAAAGAGAACATTCAACATAGGTGGAATGAGATATTGTAATAAGCTTTTCAATGAATACTATGAGAATACGATTGACTTTAGTGACCTTAGCATCCTAAATGAAAATAAAGATTATCATTTTTTTATCGTCGTATTAGTAAAATCAAAGATAGAGAGGGTTTAAAAAAAAGTGTGGATTAGCTATTGGACCTGATTACTTGTGTATGCAGAAGCTATTACTTATTACTTGTGTTCAAACACAAGGTGGTTTGACCAATTATTTTTCTATTTCAGTTGTATTGCATCAAGGATTAGCTTTAAGCGCATATCTTTTTGCTTTAGTCCTAGATGTTTTTACTAAACATTTGTAAGAGGATGTACCCTGGTGTATGCATTTTGCTGATGATATTTTTCTTATTGGTATGACTAGAGAGGTATTTGAAGGAAAAATTGAATTGTGGAGTTTATTTGTCAAGGCATATCTTAGTTTTGTTTGCCAAGGCATGTCTTATCGAATCATTTCCCTTATTTTCTAGTTTTGAGGGATTCTTTTTTCTAACAGTTTTTCCTATTTTTGTGATTATAGGGAAAATACCATATAGCAACAATAAATATCTCTGTAGTTTATTTGAACATGATGGTCATTTCTTGAAGGTTGACATGGTTAAATTTAATGTCGTTCAGTATTACACATCTGTGCTGAATCTAATTATATGCTGTTGAAGGAAGTTCATTGTAATATTTTGAATTACTGTTATGTGAACATGAAGCAGCTGCTCTGTAATAACATGCACATTTTAGTTTTGATATGTTTATAGGTTGTAACGATGATTTCTATCTTTTTTATTTGTTATATTCATACTGATTTCATCTACATATAAGGAGCCTAAGATGATTTCATATTAAATGATAGTTTGTTTCTTTCTAATCCCTTGGGTAAGAAATTCTATTAATGCTATAGTAGGTTGATTGTCTAATGTATATCTCACATTTGTGGTACAGTAGATGCTTAGAACATTAATGCGACTGGCAGTTCTAGGCTTCTTAACTGTAACTAGTTTTCATTTTGATAGACGATGGGGAGTAAGTTTCCTAAGTATGATGGAATCATGCTAGTATAAATTCTGTTTATTTTTTATCTTAATTTTCCTTTTCATATATAGTTTAATTGGATCCTTAGAATGATATGATTGTACTACATTAATTTTTTCACATCGTTGCATATTTGTTGATCTTTACACATGGAAATTACGAAAATTGTGTTATACTCCAGTACACCTTTAAATTCCTTGATTCAATTTTTGGTTAGAAAAATTTTTCCAGTGCTTCACCGTTTGGTAGCCTGTGCAGTGTTGGAAATTACGCATCTAGCTCACTGAGCTCTCTGGGGAACATGTGTTGCTAGCGTTAAACTAAGTTAGTTGCAGCTAGCAAATTTGACTTCTAATTTTACCTATAGGAGCTGTTGATTACCTTTGGAGAGCAAATATTTATCAGTTATTATTGAATATATTCCCTATTATTCTCCTATTGATTCCCGTAATTATTTATTCTATTTATTTGCAGAACAAGTTAGCTGAACGTTTATTGAACGGAGAACTAGAGCCATCTATTGTTTTGACTATGACACCAGATGAGTTGAAGGTATGCATGCAATACTTGCAAATATAGCATAAAATGGCGTTTACTTCATTTAATTTGAGCATGAACCACTGTTTTTTTTCACTGATATATATTTCTGGTATTGTTTGACTACATTAACAAGTCTTTTTCCCACTACTTAGGATCGACCACATGAGTACTTTTTCTCTTTTGTGTCCTATTAAGATTCAAATTCTTATTTAAATCTAAGAAAAAAAATGTCATTTTTAATACTTTTTAACCAAGTCTTTTTAGGTGCACCTTTACATTTCCTAACATAGACATGTTCTAATACATCTACTCTCCTAGTCAGGTCATTGAAAAGTCGGCATTTTATCTAAGGAAATTCTCTCTAACCTTATCTTTCACCGGAGCTCCTACAACCTTTTCACGTATATCCTTGTTTGCATTCTCTAAGTGTAAAGCCACTCATCCACCTGAGCATCCCTATCTCCACAATACTTAATTTAATTTTATGCTTCTCTTTTATTGGCCAACATTTTACGCATAAAACATTGCATGTCTTGCCATGGTCTTATTGAATTTTCCCTTAAGTTTGAGGGTTAATTTTCTATCACACAACAGGCCCAATGCATTCCTCCACTTCAACCATCCAATTTGAATTCTTCTAATAATATCCCCATTATTTCTCCATCGCTTTGAACAAAAGATCCGAGATATCTAAAACATGCATTTTTTAATGACTTATCACCCAATGTCACAATCCCACCAAATATTTATTATGACTAAAATTATGTTCCATATATTTGGTTTTTGATCTACTCAAATGAAAATCTTTAAGGTTGACCTCAATAATTCAAGTTTTCCTTCAACTCCCTCTCTTTTCTTATCAACAAGAAGAATATCATCAGCAAAAAGCATACATCGGGGTACATCATCTTGCAAATGTCTATTAAAAATTCTGAAGAATAAAGAAAAATGATATAGGCTTGAAGTTGATCCTTAATGTAGTCCAAGTGAATTAGGAAAATACCTAGTCAAACCACCCAGTGTTTGAACAAAAATAATAGCTCATGCATATATATCTTTAATGACTTGATTATAATCATTGACTCTTTTTTGTTTTTCTAAAACTCTGCAGAGCACTTCTCTTGAATCTTTATCATATATTTTATCTACATAAATAAATATCATATCTAGATTCCCCTTACTCTCTCTATAATTCTCCATCAAACCTTTCAGCAAATATATAAGTTTCATAGTAGATCTATCCGGCATGAATCCAAACTAATTTTGAGAAGCATTAGTATCATGTCATAACCTATGCTCAGTTACTCTTTCTCCTATAAATTTGATGTATGACACATCAACTTAATTCCTCTATAATTCACACACTCTTGTGCATCACCTTTATTCTTAAAAATAGGAACCAACAAACTCATTTGGCATTTTTTTAGTCTTTTAAATAATATTAAAAAGTTTAGTAGGCTAATAAATTCCTTCATCTCCTAAGCATTTCCACACCTCTCCAACAACTTTTCAACACTTTATTTTCTTTAAACCCTCTCTATCTGAGGTTTTACTAATACGGCGAGAAAAAAAAGCTCTATTTTCCTTGAGGGTGCTAATGTCATTAAAGTCAATCGTATTCTTACAGTTTTTATTGAAAAAATTATTGAAATATCTCGTCCATCTATGTTGAATATTCTTTTTATAAGAAAAACACTTTTTGATCATCATCCTTGAAGCATTTTACTTGAACTAAATTTTTACTTTTCATATCTCTTTGCTTCTTCTTCTTCTTCTTCTTTTTCTTCTCGTTATTGTTATACTGTTTGACTAGCAACTGCAGTTTAACCTGATGATTTGACATTCTTACTAGACATCTTTAAGCTGTGAGCAAGCTTTCCTATAGTGGTTCTTTTTTGGGTCTGTGAATTTGGCAGTTCTAAGGAACCCTGCCTGCCCAAATAGCCTAAATATGTTTTGTACCAGTTCAAGTGCTTGCAGTCCTGTTTTTCTGCATCTGGTTGTGGACAATGGGAGTATTAGAGAGCAGTTTTAAAACTAGAGAGACATTAGTGCTTTCTCTGGATTTGGTTATCTGTCATACACATTGTCTTTTGCAATAACCGGTGACTTTTTTTTCATTAATCTCTTTTAAAATTTTCAGGAGGGTTTAACAGTTGCAGAAAGGGCAATAAAGGAACCTGAAAAGACAAAACAAATGCAGGTTAGTCTTGTTTTTCCTCCCCCATGAACGTGCTCTCACAAGTATGTTTCAGAAACTCTAAAAATTAGACTCCTCGGCAAATCCTTGACTATAACTTCTTACGTATGTTAACTAGAATGGATCTACAAAGCTGGGCCCATTAAGCTGCCTGTTAGGTCATTTCAATATTTAAACCCCACACCCTTAGCATTACAATGATGATATAAGGTTAATACCATATATATTTGTTTATGAGCTGCTTTCATTGCAGTTATTTACTCTGCTTAGAAACTATGCTGCAAAGGAGAAACAACCAATTTGCTTTGCACGAAGAAAAATACTGTAGTTTAAGTGCTGCCTTTGTTTATGGTGGACGGTGAACCATGCTTGAAAGGTTTTTCTCATGTTTTTCTATTTTCCTTGCACTTATCCTAATCAATCCACGTAACCATGTCTTTCTATTTCCTTGCGCTTGGGTTCATGCAGATGGACCTTGTCTACTTCAGAAAAACGGATCTATTTTGAATTTCCCCACATTCCTTGTTTTCAAACAAAGGCCAGTTTTTCTCCAGCGACCAGTACATGCCCATACACAATCTTCGGGACAAGATTGATTTGCCCTTTTGGGTTTGGGTCAAACTGGATCTCGAACTTTCATTTTGGTGACTGATATGAGTTTCTAGAATAGCCTAAGTCGGGTTGACCTAGTTTAAACCCGGCTTGAACTTCCCTGGTTCAAGCTGGACTCATCCACACATGCACACACAAACAAAGAAAGGAACATAATATGAAGGATGGAATGTAGGCCACTATTTCCTGGATGGTTAAACTTAAGTCAAAATATCTGTTGTTTGTTTAAAAATGAAGATAGGAACGTCATTGTTGAATTAGGCTTCGTTTGGACCCGCTTTTTCACAGTTTTTTAAAGCAGTTTTTTAGTATAAAAATAAACAGTGAGAAAGCCCTCCCAAACAAAGCCTTAGACTAATCATGCTTGCCATACATTTCTTATTCAAACCTTCTACTCCAACCAAGTATATTCACTATGCTCTTATAACCAGATGACTGATGCGCGTTGTTCAAGGTGCTCTAAGAAAGAAGTTGGTGTGGCAGACATCATCCATGCTGGAGGACATGGCGATAGATACCAGGTTCGTGAATCTTTATGTTTATTTTGCTGTGTGGAGTGAAAAATATTATCTCATTTGCTTCCAGCATTTCACCATCATTTTCTTCCTGCATTTTATGTCTCTTTTTGTTAAAAACTTTATATTCTTGCGTTTTTCTTCTTTGTGACATTTACGAACAGAATGCCCCCAACATTAAAAATGCTTAAAAATGTCTAGTCCAAAAAAAGAAAAAAAAAAGAAAAAACAAGACATCGGAATCCAACGGCCTCAAGCAGGAATACTAACATTTAATAAGTTGATCTCAATATGAATATATTTCCAAAAAAATCTGTAATCAAGCTTGAAGTTTGATAAATGGATACTGGAGGTGGCAACACCTAGATTTGAGTGTTGTATGCTACTCTCCAAGCAAAACAAGAAGATCCTGTTAAATAATAATAAAGTGTAATGTGAAATGAAGAATTTTCAATAAACAAATAACCATTATATGAAATAAAGAACTTCTCTGAGGAGCTAAATATGAATTTGAGATTCTTGAAACCAGCTAGAGGATGTAAATTGAGGAAATAAGTTATAGATAGTCAGGGGAACATGTACTGAAAGGAGAGACCAGAAAAAGGAACAGTGAGGGAGAGTGAGTGTAATGCAGAGATAGATCGAGGTGGTGATTCAAGCAATAATTCTCATTCAATCATTATAGTTATAGAAATAATCATTAGAAGAAAATAATGCATTACCTAAATTTAAACCCACCCTATCCAATCCAAATTACCTTAATATATGTTTAAAAGGACTATTTTATAATAAAATCAAGATCTTGATGAAAAGAAACCTAGACCTATGTTGCATAAATTATATTTTGCAAAAACCTAATTAACATTTTAATCTTAAGCCAAATTTATAGAAGAGGTACCTTTCTTAATCGAACTTAGGAAGGGTGCCTTAATAAATAAGAGTTAGGAAAAAGGGCCATGCTAGAAGTATAGCTCATTTAACATGCGATTTCATCCCAGCCATCATATTTTTTTTTGGTTTCTCGTGTCTATTTAACTAATCTAAAGCTAATTGTTTGACTTGAATAAATTTTAGTTTAGTTTCAATTGAGTGCACTTAGCTTTATAAATTGATGTTTATTAACTTCTCAAGAAAATGATAAAATGAAATGAATTTACAGAGATGCAATAAAAAATGGAGAGTATTAATGTGCATTAATTGTTATAAATTGCAACGGGCAATACCTCAATGTTAGAAAATATGCTATTTTAATTGGATTAAATTATCAATATATTTTTGCATCTAAATTATTATATATAAAAAAACCTAATTTTATTATTAATTGGAGTTGTAGTTCTTTCCAAACAAGAATTGCCAGAGGAGAAGGGAGATCGGAGATTGCAATGAAAAGTGGATGGAGAATCGAGATTGCGACAAGATGTGCATTAAGAACAGAGATCGTAAAAGGCTTTATAGTGGGTTGTAGCAATGGATAATTGCTTGTCTAGATCTCAGTTCTTTGTATTGCTGATCATCGGGATCTGCAACCATATAAGGCTCAAGGCATATGATCAGTAACAAACTTTAAACCCACATAAGGTGTAAGAGAAATTTTTTACATTGTCTTCCAGATCTAAACTCAAGACAAATACCCTAGAAACTTAGGAGTTTAATGTTGAGCGAAGGTGATGCAGGACTAAGATGCTTTAGATGAATGCGATAAAAAATTGCACGTCTTACATAAGAGCAAATAATAATTAAAGCTATTAGCCATTGCTTGTCTAGATCTCAGTTCTTTGTATGCCGATCATCGGGATCTGCAACCATATAAGGCTCAAGGCATATGATCAGTAACAAACTTTAAACCCACATAAGGTGTAAGAGAAATTTTTTACATTTTGTCTTCCAGATCTGAACTCAAGACAAATACCCTAGAAACTTAGGAGTTTAATGTTGAGCGAAGGTGATGCAGGACTAAGATGCTTTAGATGAATGCGATAAAAAATTGCACGTCTTACATAAGAGCAAATAATAATTAAAACTATTAGCCACTAAACGACGATAGAAAACGAATGAGGGGTAACTATGCTTAGGCCAAATCATTAGCTAGGAACATGAACCACCAAATTAATTCAGAAATCCAACAAGATGCAAACCAAGTAACTATTCAATAAAATCCCTAATCTAACATTGAGATAAGCAACATAGAAAGTAAACTCAATTCTTACGTTTACTAAGCGAAGGCAGAGAGCGAAGCACGAAACCTTGCAATTAAATCACCACCTACAAGGTTAGCTGATTAGGAAGATACATGAATAGGGGAAGAAGTTCACCCTTGTCGAGGTCCGGAAATAATTTGACATTGAATGTTGGCAAGTTGTTCTTCGACGGCTTCGGAAAGTGTGAAGATGATGCGGTCCATGTATTCTTCGATGAAGTTGTCGGTTTCCGGGTTGAAATTGAAGGAGTTTGACCGGAGAATGTCGAAGACTCCTTGCTCGTTGTAAGTGAGTCCAGAATCAAGATCGGGATCTGCCAGTCATTGGTTCCGAGTTGAAATGTTTGAAGACGTTCGTTGTGGCTTCCCTTGAAGACTCCTATTGAGAGGGAGGAATTTGTCTTGCAAATTCAAGAGGGAAAGAGGGAGAGTTGTGGCCGGCCAAGGGTGAGGGTGTGAAGCAAGACTTAGGTTCAGATTTTAGAAGAAAAGTGGTGGAGGGAAATCAAGCAATTGTTTCCCTTTTAGTTTGGAAAGGATTTGGGGTGTATTTAGGAAAGGATGGGGGTGGCTAAGAGGGAATGGAAGTGGATTTGATTTCTTCCCAAAGAGGAATAGCTTGAAGTTGGAAAGTAATTAGGAGGTGGGGACCCAAGGAGGAGGCTGGCAGCGTGGAGAAAGAGAGAGAGGGGGTTGGGGAAATAAACTCAAGCCATCTTTAATTGGATTATTAAATTAGGAAGGCCCTAATTAATTCCCAATTAATTAGAAAATTCAAATGGCTGAAATTTGGTAACTTTCCTAAATAGGATTGGTATTTTAGGTAACTTTTCAAATTAAAAAAGATTTGAACTTGTAAAGTAATTGAGTTACCTAAAATATTAAAACCCAATTAGGAAAGAGGTAATTGCAAGCATTGAGGGAAACCCCAAAGGGGGGTCGACGGCTTTGACATGGGGTTTGGTTGGGAAAAGGCTGGCGATGGGGTGGGGACTTGTGTAAGTGGGCCTGTGGTGATGTGGTGGAGGATGGTGATTGTTTGAGGTGGTGGTGGGATGAGCCAACGGATAGGAAGGTGGGGAAAGGGTCGACGGCTTGAAGTGGAGGGGGATGGGTCGATGGGTTAGGGTGGAGGAGTAAGATGTGATACGTTGAACTAGCCGCGATCCCGGACTCTTCCAAGGTTGACGGGTGATAGGATTCCCTCTCCAAGGGATCTCTCTCAAATCTTTCTCAAGCTCTCACAAGAACTCAAAATACGGAAAATTTTTTATCATCCATTCATTAACCATGAAAAGGGAACATAAGGGCATATATAGCCTCATACAAAGGACTCAAAAATAAAAGATAACGATGCCCTTTGGGCTTACACATGACCACCCTTAAGTAAGGGATAAAAAGGGAAAACAAATAAAGCAAATACAAATATAAATAAATAAAAGACAAATACATATGACAATCTTAAAAATACATCGGCGCGATTGTGGCCGTAGATTGGAGGCCACGCCTCTGATAGACTTTCCAAGCTCTGATGCCCCCATCAGAAGGCCTATTGGGTTAATTTTAAATACCAATATATATATATGTGCATACATTTGTTAATAAACACGTACATATAGTGTATATCAAATTATTTTTGAGTTGACACGAATTTGTTTCAAGTGAGCAATCTTTGAATAGGAGCATATTGATTTTAGTTTTAGCATTTCAGCAATTACCAAGTTAGTTTCAGGTTTCTGACATATTTACCAGCTCTATATTTAAGATACTAACAATTAAATATTTGAGGTTTTAATACTTTCGAGATTTACTATATCTAGGTTGATAGGATTTATTAATGCAAATTTATTTAAAGTTTTTGGTAAGGTAATTGTTAAAATTCCACTGTCCCTTGGCCCTTGATCCCACAACAGACATGAGGATTTATGGAGGCTCACCTAGATCACGTTGTTAAATCTCAGTCGTCCCTTGACCATTGATCCCACGGCCGAGATGGGTATCCGTGAGAGGATCACATGGATCACGCCGATCTCCTTCCATATACGGGTGGTTGATTTAGGAATGATTATATTAGGGCAATTGGTGCGAGCAAAAAATTAGGAAGACCCTAATTTTGCAAGCATACTAAAAGACTTAGAAAAATAACAAAATAAATGCTAAAATCCAGCTTTCTTATTATGAAACGATTATTACAATCATAAAATAAAAACTCCTAAACTTGCATTCCTTGATTGAGAAGAAAGATACAAGTGACGTCGAACTTACGGAGAGAAGAAAGAGGTAAGAAGCTGAGACGAAGGAGAAAACAAGCTCGCAAGCTTTCCCAAGGAGAGAAAAGAGAAATGAAACAAGCTCGCAAGCTTTTCCAAGAAAACCCACAGGTTTTGGCTCCCAAAATTACTTCATTAACTCTTTTTTTATCAACAAAATTTAAACTTACTCGATCCTAAGACTCATACAACAATTATTATGACTCACCAAGACTCACTCGACAACCTGCTCTCTGATATCAAATTGATGCAATCAAAAAATTAAGGGGAGCCCCTAATTTTTGCAAGCATACTAAAGACTTCCTAGACAAATAAAATGCAATCGAAACAATCGCAAAATTACATACAAGCCAGGTATTTTTCCAAAATAAGAAATTAGACTAAGTACAATTCTTAAACAAGACAAAAATATAACTTTATAACATAAAGATAACACTTACAAACTTATAAAATAAAAATCCTAAACTTGTTTTCATTCGTCATTTCGTCGAGAAGAAGGATACAAGTGGTGTCGAACTTGCGGAGAGAAGAAAGAGGTAAGAAGCCGAGATGAAAGAGAGGACAAGCTTGCAAGCTTTTCCAAAGAAGAAAAACCATTAGGTCATTAGAGAGAGAGAGAGAGCGGGGGGGGGATGAACCAAATTAAATCATCATAATGAGCTAAAAAGGAAGTAAATTACCCATAGTAATGAGATGAAAAATAGTAGCTCAAGCATTAATGAATTGATTTTAGTAGAGGTCAAAGAAGCTCACCAAAATTACAACCCAAAATATTTTGACCCCATTTTGCCTATATCAGCAATTATGCATGATTTCATATTATTTGTTTCTTTATTAAGGTATCTTGTATATATCTATAAATATTGATAGTTTTGTATAATATGATTAAGCTTTTCCCTCTCCAATTCTCTAAATTTAATATGGTATCAGAGCTAGATTCCCACCACCAGCTTTCATTGTCTGAATTTTGGGGAATACAAGTTTCCACTACTGGCCTTCATTGCTGGAATTATGAGGAATACTGGTCCTTCCACTGGCATTCATTGTCGGAGTTATGAGGAATACTGGTCCTTTTATCGGCCTTTATTGCCAGAATTATGAGGAATACATGTTCCTACCATCAGCCTTTATTGTTGAAATTTGGAGGACCTTTGTGCATCCAAGACCGACGAGAGATCGAGCCGGAGGGTTCCTCTTGCGTGCAACGTCTAGAATAGGCCAAGTAGAAGTGAGCGCAGGGCCTCCTCCTGTGCGTGTCTGAAAAAGAGACGAAAGTTCCCTCTTATGTGAGGGCAGGGACAAGCAAGAGCATGGTTTAAAATTGCGTAATATGAGGCTCGCCTTTGCGCAATTCTAGTAAAAAATGCCTCAATGCTTACGCCTCGAGTTTTTTTATGAGGCTTGCGCCTCAACTTGGTTGAGGCCCTCCTTGAGGCCTGCCTCGCCTCACTGGCATGAGGCTTATGCCTCACGCTGTATATATTAAAACTTACATAAATCTTGAAGTAAATGCCTGACATTATACTTTATAAGAGAGGAGGAAGGGGAGAGAGCAGTTCATCATAATGATGATTCAAATGAATAACCCCTTAGTAGAAGATAAGATTAGAGAGGGTCGCCTTAGATGGTTTGGTCACATAAAACGGCGGCCTTGCGATGACCCGGTTAGGAGAGTAGAGGTATTAGATTTGACTTATGTTAAGAAAGGTAGGGGTAGACCTAAAAAGACTTGGTTAGAAAATATTAGGAATGACCTTTCTTTATTAGATTTAAACGAGAATTTGACTTTTAATAGGACACAATGGAGAAAAAGGATTCATGTAGCCGACCCCACGTAGTGGGATAAAGGCTTGATGTTGTTGTTGTTGTTGTTGAGGCTTACGCCTCAAAACGCCTTGAGGCTTACGCCTCACCTCACGAATGAAAAACGCCTCAATACCCGAATACACAATTTTAAATATTGAGCAAGAGTTCAAAACTTGCACTCGCTCTTATGATCAGACTAGAGGGATCAGAGGCCTTGCATACACTTGTACTAGATGATCGAATAAGAGTCTGTTCAGGTGGAGTTGGATGACCTGGGAGGGAGGAGATCTGTGTGCCGAGGGATGAGTCGCTCGAAACGTGTGTTTATGCTCCTACCTTGAAGCTTGTCGCAAACCTAAACAGTAAATTTTTTTCTTTTTTACTATTGTGCCTTCATTGCCGACATTCATTTGAGAACCGAGAGGGAGACGGACCCGAAGGATAATTAATCCACTTTCCTTGTTGTCCCACCACCGACCATTATTTCCATTTCCGGTATCTTGAGGGATACTGCTCAACGCAACCTTCATTGTTGTCCCACACCTTACAAGCTTGATTGATATAGCCTTCGTCGCTATCATTTGCCGTTGCAGCAATGTCTGAAGTTAATTTGATGTAGAACGGGTAGGAGGCTCTGCTAGGGAGAGGATCTCTTCTCCAAAAAAAAATGATAGCAAGCCTAGGTGAGGCCCAAACTTCCTCTCCTATATTCTGAAAACAATTTCAGAATTTTCAACAAAGCATTATGAGAGGAGTTCTCAGTTGTGAGAGGGAAAGAGAATGGCAAAATAGCTTCAGGTCTTTTTTTTAAATCAAAACCTGAGAGAAAATTCAGGTTTCAAGGTCTTCGGAGAAAGGTGTTGGAGGTGGGAACATAAGGCTTCACATTCAGGTGAAGAACTATTGGCTGAGAAACGTGGGGAGCTTTCTCTAAAGAGGCTTAGTAATAAATTAGGAAATAAATCCTAATTATCATTACAGGGGCCAGTGGTTTTCTAAAGCCAGCAAGGAGGTTTAATTAATTCCTAATTCCTTTAATTGGATTAGGGAGCAATTTAAGGATTAAAGTTAAGAGGAATTCAGTCAGGTGAGGTTTCAAATTGTTTCCAAAGAGGTGGAGAGTGATTTAGGAAACAATTTGATTAATCCAGGAATTGATTTCAGAACTCATGGGATTGAGAGGGAAGTGGGGAATTTAATTTCCAAAGTCCAACCATATTTTAGGGAAGAAATTAAGAGGTGGGGCTTGAGGAAAATTCGGCCAAGCAAGAGGATATTAAGGCTCATTGATTTGCATTTAGGAATTAATGAGGTGATTTAATGTTCTCAGATTTTGAATTTAAAATTCAAATAAATTTTGTGAATTTAAAATTCAAAATAGATCTAAGTCAAATACTTTCCTAAAATAGATTCGCTAATTTTAGGAAAGATTTCGAAATTCAAAATGTTTTGAATTTTAAATGAGGGATTTGTGGAGGCATGAATTCAAAAAGTTTCCTAAAATAGGGTTAGGGAATTTAGGAAGGTCTATTTGAATTTCAAATCAATTGAGTTTGAATTTCAAACTATTTCCAAATTCATTCAAGCCTAAATTAGGAAACTTCAATGGGATGATGAAGGGAGGTGGCCGGCGGGTTGTGAAGAGGTGGCCGGTGGGTTGTGAAAAGGTGGCCGACGGGATTGTGAAGAGGTGGCCGGTGGCTTGGGTGGAGGATGAGGATGTCGACAAGGATGTTATCACTGACCTTTTATGCTTTACTACTTCTTCAGGATTTGGTGTAAGGAATAGGTATTAATAGACCTTTAGATCGTTATGTTTTGAAGATTAAGATGTAGGGATGTGATAGTATATGAACTAGAATGGATATGGCTTATTGTAAATTTATCTTGTCGCTTGCTAAATATTTTGGGATGGTTTACCACTAAAATATCCTATTCATGTAGTTATTTCTTTATTACAGTCAATTGTCTTCTCCTGTCTTCTTCAGCAAGGTTGCCTATTCATATCGTCACTCATAATTAAATCTAGTGGGTCTTTCATCAAAATTTTTATTTTTCGATACATGGATGCTTAATTTTCAGATCTTTTATCACGTGCTTCGGAGTATAAGAGTCAAGGCTTGCACTTCCTTAATACCCTCTCCAGAAATTGATGAGTGCTCGCTTTGTAATGGGCTGGTGTTAAAATTCCTCTTTTGTATTATTACCTCAACAAAAAATGCATTGATGGTGGAGTTATACAAACTGTTTTGTGGATTCATTTGTTAGTATGCATATTTCCATGCTGGTTTTTTTTAAAAGATTGAACTGATCCTGATCATTTATGATCCTTGAAAAGCAAACAAATTTCGATACAAAAAGAAACATAATATTGGTCCAAGAACATAATATGGGGGTACCAGACCCTAGCAGGGGTACCAAGGGGGGTGCTGCCCCCTGACCTTCTTTATGGGAATTCGAGCATTTACATACTGGGTGGAGGCCAGAGACTTTGATTTTATCTTTGGGATAGCATGTTAACGGGAATTTAGCGAATCAAGGTGACCTAATTGGTATAAATTTTAAGGCTTTCAAACAAAATGGTTAACATATTTTAAAGAAGATGCGTTTACCAATAGCTGTATAACCCTACGCTCGTGGATATCCTAAGCGGAATACGAGATTGTTCATATAGCGGTACCCCTAAAATTGGCTTTTCAATGAATGTCATCAAAAGTCTCCACAACATAAATACGTTAGAATAGAGGGGAATGGTTATAGGTTATTGGTCAGGGCTAAAAGAAAATAGTTTTGTGTTAGCCTATCTTTCTCAAAATTGATTATATTTCGGGGAAAAAACTAATTGGGGTACATCAGAGCATGTACGAAACTTGATGAAGAGTATATACTATTATGAATTGAATAACATAACTCCCTACAGATTATTCATCTATAGGTATAGAGATAATATAGTCTTTTCCGTTATTTTGTGATTCACTTCACATGTTAGCTCTAATGGCACTTTCTTTAATTGAGACAATGGAGCAAAGTAGCATTAAAGTCAAGGTAACCTCATGATATCATACTGGAGTATCCTATTATAACTAGTGGATACCTAAGCATAATATCATATATCCGCGGTAATACGAGCTATAAATAGTAACCTAAGCGGTTATACAGAAAGAGCACATGAAACACAGTGTTTAGGATTATGTATAAATTATTGTAAAGAAATATAGACCGTTTAGCAAAGAATCAGAGGAAGTTTGTGTATGGACAGATGGAGGTATGCAATCTGGAGAAGAAAGTCCAGCTGGTTAAGTAATAAGGTTTTATTGGAAATGAATAAGGGGCTTGGGAATTATGGCAGAAAAAACATAGTTTATCTGTCGGGTGAAACGAAATTTTCGGCTGCAATACATTACGAAATAATAGGGAGAGCTTTCGGGTCGGCTGGATTCGGCGGAGCAGCGAATGCAGCAAACAGAAAAAAGAAAACCTTTCGACTTCGGGAATAGATTCAGCGACCTCAACTTAGGGATTGGGATGTGTTCGGCGATGCAGCAAAAAGAAAATCTTTCGTGAAATTAAGGCAATGATAGTCGTTTATCTAAAATATAAATATATTTTTTTAATATAAAAATATCATAAGTATAAAAAGAATTTAAAAATAATTCTGGCGCGCTATTTGGCTGTGCGCATGCGCCATGACTCTCACATCGTGGCAAATAGCGCGCGCTATTTAGAACACATGCGCTCTAACCATGAACATGCGTCGTAGGTGCGCCGGCGTGTTGTGCGCCATGAGTGTGCTTTTTGCGCCTTGACAGCTATGAATATTAGTCATCATTTTTCAAATGTCTAGTACAAATCCATGACTAAGGCAAAACAAGATATGGGCTTAAAGATGATCCTTGATGTAATCCAACTGAAAACGGAAAATACTTTTAGTCAATCTTGTGTTTGAAAGTTATAGCTCCTGCATCCTTTAATGAATTGAATATAAAGAATTTATAACCATTTCTCTTCTAAAACTCTCTA
This sequence comes from Dendrobium catenatum, assembly GCF_001605985.2. Lineage (NCBI taxonomy): Eukaryota > Viridiplantae > Streptophyta > Magnoliopsida > Asparagales > Orchidaceae > Dendrobium > Dendrobium catenatum. The sequence continues at coordinate 479,055 of NW_021320182.1, forward strand.
AGAGCACTTCATTTAAAACTTAAATCATAATTTTCTCTAATCAATAAATGCATATGTAGATACTTAATTCTTATATACTTCTCCATCAAACCTCTAAATAAATGTAATTATGCTTCCATAGTAGACATACCCGGCATGAAACAAATTGATTTTGAGAACATTAGTATCCAGTGTAACTTATGCTCAATACTCTCTTCTTAGGAAAAGTAAATTTTGTTTCACTCTATAATAGAAAACATCAAACCAATAGCTTTAGTTTAGATTTCCCATTTTGCTAGTCTCTATTTTCAATTTCCAATTTTCACGTTTGGTAGGTTTGAATCAAGTGGTCAAAATTAGACCAAATAGAACGTGGACACTCAAGTCCAAGTATTAACTTAATAATGCTGATTATAATAGGAGAAGATACTCATAAAGAGCGGCTCCAGTCGCATAGTAAACTAACGTTTTCAGTGGTACTATTCAAATTCAGTATATTGTTTTAAGGAAAAAAGGCAAAGTTCATTATTGAAACAATAACAAAAAAAATTATAATAACAGAAATTATGCAAAAAATTTTCAACTTTAAGCAAAACAAAGTGGTACAAGAAAAATTATGTGAAAATGATAATAGATCTTAAGCATAAAGAATAATGGCATTCAGATCTGAGAAAAAAATAATAAGCATCAAGGAGAGCATTCATAGTCAATAAGTTCATACTCTCAACATCTAAGCAACACAAACAACCTAGACTACTATGAATCGGTTAGTAACTCATGTTGAATAAGATGACTCGTTTGAAATAGAATACAGTATGTAAACAGAAGTTGAATCTCAGTATGCTAATGATTTGATAGAGTTTTAATCATGGTTGCATGGAAATTCAAACAACAGTAAAATTAGACCCAACAACTAATATTTGAGCTGATAGTTTTCATGGTAGTATAAAAGAATCTGATGCCTGAACAATTTATTGTGGTGGAGAGTGCCTTATCTTATGTTATGCTCACTCAGGTGGAAAAATGTTTTCACCAATCAAAAACTGCGCCCAAAAAAAAAGGTGCTGCACCTTTCAGAGGCTTTAAATCCCATATCTAAAAATGTGGAAAAATCATACCAGAATGACGAGGGTGGGCACGCATCTGTTAAACTTTAAAGCAATCTTCTCCGACATCACTTTCCCTATACAAACCATTGGGAGTTTCTCCCGTTTTCGAACAATGATTCTCCGCGCAAACCGACGTCGACCTGAGCTTGCTCAAATGAGAATCCTGGAACGGTGCATTGATACATCGAGTTATCTCCCCTCTGCATCACAAAAACATATCCAACCATGAACAATCAGAACACGCCTAGACGTACCCTAAGCACTCACCGACGTGGTCCGAAGCTTCCAGAAATCGACGTCTTCTTCTTCTTCGAACTCAGCAGCACGCAGCAGCTTGGAGCTCTCGAACCCTCCCAAAAAGCAACCTTCGCAGTCTGCTCAGCTGCTGAACACGCAGCTATTGAAAACTGAAACCAAAACTTCAAATCACAAACTACCAGTTAACGAAGGAGAAGCAAGAAGTCTGATGATGAAAGCAATGAATCGTACTCCGCACTCAGTAGTAGTCGATCTCATCTTCACGATAATTATTACCGCGAGAAAAGTGTCTAAACCGGTTTTATATACCGACAATCCGTTTTCAAACCCTAAATAACGATTTATGCTCATTATTCTATTCGCCCAGTTTTCGCAGTTTTAAAAAAAAGACATTTTTTTTTCTCGTCAGGCGTCGACGAAGATAGTCTACTAGCTTCTTTGCGGCTTCCTCGCAGCGCCGCCATGGCGCGAGCGAATAGTGAGGCGCGCGTACGCGGCGGTCATCTCCGCGTCGACTTGGTGGCCCATTTAAGAGTAGGTCCCTTTCGTATGAGTGACAGTTAGATATGTGAATGCGGTTGGTGTGAGAGAAAAGAGTATTAACGGAGAAATGGGCTTAATTTTGTAATTATTAGGGGGTTTAGGTTTTTTGGAAAGAAAAAATATGTGGGTTTATTTAATTAGTCAAGATTTTGGTAATGATTAATTATAGTAAAGATATTGAAATATGTTGTCTTGTGGTTTGCTAGTTTTAGTGAAGGAGAATTAATTAGTCTCGTTTGATAAAAGAATTAATTTAAATTGAGATTTTTTAGTTTGCAATATATGTTATTAATTCATATATATTATATATATATATTATATATTATATATTATATTATAATATATATATATATTAAAATGAAACAAGTTTTTTTTTATTTTGAAACTTTTTACATTTATGTTAGAGAAAGTTATAAAATGTTTGGAGCCTTCGCATATAATTAATAAATTTAGGAGAATTTAAATACTCGTCACATACATGCATGAGATTTTTTTTTTGATTTGGTTCAAATTTCAAATAATGATGAATAACAATTTTTAAGAAACCTATAACATGATATATAAAACAAAGTCACATATTATATGATAGTGATTCCTTGTACTTGATGTGCAATGTGATCTCTATCAATATCAAATTAGAAATTTCTTATCCAGAATAATCACCAGAAGCAATCAAATGACAACAACATCAAAACCCATAGAGATCTTCTCTTGGATTAGTTCAGTTAATTTTTGTAGTGCTAAAATTTTACCTACACGAACTACAACAACTGTAAGGGAAGCAGTTTTAAGAAAGATACAACTAACTTTTTTTTCTTTTTAAAAGAGGGTTAGCCAAGCGCCATACCTATATCATCCATAAATTATGTCGTCTTATGTCTTGATAAATACAGCGCCGATCAATTAATAGATGTATGTAGCATACATGGCACGACTTTTTAGAAGATTCAATCCTTCAACAGCTCAAATCAATATAGATATACAGAATTTTAAAAGTGAAACTCAACATTTAGCTCACTAGGAAACTGCTGTAAATTGAGTTTTATGATGCCCTGGTTATCTCTCACAACCAAATATAGAAATACCTTGTTTGCTTACCCAATGGCGGCTGAGCTCAAGTTAAGCTCATAATGGGGCTAAAAACTTCACTCACCATAATAGCCTGTGAGATCAAGCTAAGCAAAAAGCAAGGAAGTTGGCGATAGAAACTCTTTAGGATGGTATACAACTAATCTGAGAGAGTAAATATACAAGGATTCACAAAGAATGATAATGAACTAGTGAGAAGTTACGACGGAGCTACACATGACAAAATCATATAATTACATGATTTTTATATTATTAATAAAGATCAATTTGCCCATAGATCTTTTAAGAGAAGAGAGAGAAACTTGGCAAATCAAGAAGGGATAATAAGACAGATATTTGACTCATTGATTTTAAATAAATATCATGATCCATCTTCATTTAAAATTATTGTAATGGTTTTTCAAACACATAATCAGTTTTTTTAATGTTAAGACAGTTTTGGATTGTTTGTTTTTTAAGAGATTTCTTATAAGATGGTTATTTCGTAAATCAATCTCTATTATTAATCACAAAACAAACTATATAATAAGAATAATTAATAAAAAAAAAAAAAAAAAAAAAAAAAAAAAAAAAAAACAAAAAAAAAAAAAAAAAAAAAAAAAAAAAACAAAAAAAAAAAAAAAAAAAAAAAAAAAAAAAAAAAAAAAAAAAACAAAAAAAAAAAAAAAAAAACAAAAAAAAGAAAAAAAAAAAAAAAAAAAAAAAAAAAAAAAAAAAAAAAAAAAAAAAAAAAAAAAAAAAAAAAAAAAAACCAATATAATAAATCAAATAAATTAAAAAATAGTTAATGTTCATTTGAAACACTTTTTTACTATTTTAAATTAAATCTTTTAATAAAATATAAAAAAATTTCCTTTTCAATAAATTTATCTTTGAATTTCTTCGGCTTGTTTCAAACAAAACCTAAATTATGCATTATTTAAATTTTTTAAAAAAAAACTTTTGAAAGAACTGTCGTTAACAGACACTTTAAAATATATAAACATATTTCTGATTTTTTAGAAATAAGTGCGAAAGGAAATTCATTAAAAGATCTTCCAAAAATTTATCACAGAAAATAGTATCAGACATGACATCATTTTCAACTTACTGATGAAAAGGTAGAAGCTATTCAAACAAAAGTCTTAATTTTAACTCAACATAAATAGTTCATTTTTTCTAGAAATATTAACAAACCTGTTACTGCTTACAACACTAATAAAGCATGAAAGACAAGCTTCATCACGCTTTCTTATTATGTTTTTTGAGAAAAAAATGAGAGCCGAGGATCAGTTAAATAATAAATGAATAAAAGAGTTGTAAAGTATACATCCAAATCAATAGGCAAAAAGTCCGCCAACAACATCGTTATTAAAACTTAAAAAAGAATAGTAAAAATGAGAAAGATAATAGACGATTAAAAAATGAGATAGGGACCCAAAATATTGTCAAAATGGAGTGCTTAAAAAAGTCCAAATAGATGCTTACAATAAACTTAGCATAGCTTCAATGACAATTCACGCAAAAATCCATTGAAAAAGAGTTCATTACTCCCAAGATATATCCAATATTCAATGAGAGAGTCTAACCTCACTACACACAACAATCAAACAAATCCGAAAAATTATATAATTATAGTCAAAGTAATTTTCGTAAAGAAAGCTCTTAATGACAAAGTAATAGCAACCATTTCGAATAAAGTCTAAAGCATATTCGTGAAATTTAGATTTATTTTTTATAGTCAAACTGAATCTAAAGCAACACAAAATAATTCTTAAAATTATATTACAAACCTTATCTCAAAATAATAAATCAACCCTTATAAGATCCTTCTTGAAATAAAATGATCAATAAATTCCGACAACTATTTTTGGGTCGCATGAATATATTAAATGCAGTAAAAGTGTTCCAACGCCTCTGATCGAAGTTATGGCCAATTAACTTATAATTTATAAAATGATATATCATAATCACAAAGTGCCGTTAGGTTCCTAGAAAGAAAGTTTCTTGCACCTTGTATGTTACATGAAAAATGAAGGCGATCCTGATGAACTAATTTCTTCTACATAAAAAACCCCACCAAGATCTTCTGATTTTAAGGAAGCTATTCATGGGACTATTCTGATAAAAGATCATTTAATATTCACAGAAATACTATCAACGGCGTAGTGTCCATATTTCCTGAAGCTCATGAGTTTCTGGGGTGTCTTTGATCTATTTGAAGATTTTTGGTTTCTTAACCACAGCTAATATAAGAGGGATTTTTGAACAAAATCAAGAAAGGCAGGGGTTCTTTTCAGTTCACTGGCTTTACCAAACATCTTCTCACTTTCTTTTCAAACTTAGCGGTGCATGGTGCAGGTCCAAATTCCGTGAATATTAGGGCGCATCGTCGTCAGTGTGAAATTGGACATCTCCGAGGTGATACCATTGGTGAACCACATGCAATGCACTCTTAGTGTAGTATATTTGATTGAAATACGAAATAAAAAGAAATAATCAAGCAATTCTTTCAAGAAAAATAACCAAGCTTTGAAGGTGAAGCTACTTCTAACAGCAAACCGTTACCACATAAGTTTCTGGTATAATATGTGATTCCATAATATTGTTAACACGATGCTTTTTTAAGTTATTCTGGCCAGTCAGATAAAAGAAAATGCTTTTTAAATGGTACTTGAGTATTTGTCCAATCAGACTCCTTGATGAGCTTTGTTTTGGGAACGGTTTCTTACTGTCTTCTTAAAAACAAGCTTTTAGCTACAAATAATTAAATTTTTTTTACTAAAAACTCTTTATGAAAGCCAGAAAGAAAAGCGTCCAAACGAAAGCGATTCCAAAAAGTCTAACAAGTGTGGAAATAAAGAGCATGTAACGGTGGAGATAGAAGCAACCACATCAATTAGATGCCCCAACATTCCACAAATGCATCCGTTTCCCAAGAATTAAATTATTGTACTACCCAAAACTATAAACTATCTTTACAACATTTTTTTGTGGGGAAATTTGAGGGCTTAGCCTTAGCCGATTTCCATTATAAAGTGATTACATAGGTCGAAATATCAAAATCACAAACTCAATGGGTTACAAAAAGATAAAATTAGCTAGCAAAACTTATACAATGTTTAAAAAAGAGACATGTAAAAGTGAAAGGAAGAATAAATCCAAAAAGCTGCGACTCAGAATTCAAAAAATATCACCAATTAGTAATTAAACACAATCAACAATGTAATTTGGCATCCTCGGTTGCCAAATATGCAGAGATAACCTTCTTTAAAATAAGAGGCGTCATTCTCTACCGTTATAGTAATAGGATATATCAGGTACAAGGTGTTGATTCCAGAAGTGCAGAACCCTCAATTTTGAAATTGATTGCCTCTTAATACTTAATGGATAGTATGGCTCATGTATTCCAAAATCTTTCCATTTCTATTTACTAAAAGGTGTATATTAAATTTGTTAATTTTAGAGATTGAGAGGAAACTAACAAACTTCATTTATAATATATCATCAATCTATAAAAAATATCATCATTTAAGATCTATATAATATACTACTAAAGAAATAAATACTCATCTTACCTAAAAAGCTTCTTAAATCAGTCCAATATGGAAGGAATCAATCGTGATCAGGTGGCCTCCCCGATCCCATCCTGGTTGTGGATAGGGCCAGGTATGGCTGAGATTGTAAAAGGTGATCTAGATTAAACCTCTCCCCAAAGATCCCCCATGCAGTCGGATCAAAGGCCAGTGTGACGGTTGAGATTTTAACACTCTCTAACCTGGTGAGAATACATAATGTCCATTCCCAGCTTTGTAAGTTAACAAAAAAGTAGAGTTATGAAATCACATGGTGCATATAGGTACTCCATTATTTGGTTCAAAACTTTGGTGATTGAATTAATGATGCGGAATCATACGATGTGGCGTAAATGAATATAATAGGAGTAAAAACATTTTGATAAATATTAGAAGAGAAATTAGAATCAATCACGGCGGCGGTCAGTAATGGCGTACCATGATATGTAATATTTCATTTCAGTGTATTTTCCTGATTTTTAGGTCTTGTTTGTAATGTATCCTATTAGATTACCCTAGATAAGTTTATGTAGTGTTTTGGACGCAAGGGGGGGCATTTGTTTGTAATTTTTCTGATTTTTTCTCATGGTTATGGCTATTAATAAGGATTTTCGCTATTTTGTAGAAGATGGTTAAGAAATGAATGTTGTTTATCATATCCTTGTGCCTCTTCTTGTGAGAGATGTCTTTGTGGATTCCTATGGGAGGAATAGAAGATCTTCACTAGCCGAGGATGAGTCGGGCTCGTGAAGTTTGAGATCCTGGAGAGGGAAATCGTATCACCACAACCACTTGGAAGACCGGCCGGGGTTCGTGGTTTGTTTTTTGTGATTTCTTTCTTCTTCTCCTTCCACCCCTTGTATTATTTATTTTATTATTCTTGATTTGCGTTATCTTTATTTTTTTC
>NW_021320182.1:486593-510311 GCF_001605985.2 Dendrobium catenatum
AAACAAGAGCTAAAATTCAGAAAATAATACATAAATGAAAATTTAAATAATGGTCGTCGATTTACGACGCCGCCTGTGATAGATGCGCCAAATCTTCGTATTGATGTCCGCATCATAATTCATCCCAAAGTTTTGACCAAATGGAGGACTCTATGATGCACCATGTGATTTCATAACTCTACTTTTTTGGGATTAATTACCAAGCTGGGAATGACATATATGTATTCCCCAGCTTGAGGGAGAGTGTTAAAATCTCAACTGTCCCTTGGCCTTTGATCTCATGACTGCATGGGGATCCTTGGGAGGTTTATCTAGACCACCCTGTTAAATCTCAGCCATACCTTGGCCCTTGATCCCACACCCAGGATGGGAATCCGGGGGAGGCTCACCTGGATCACGTTGATCTCCTCCCATATTTGGGTGGCTGATTTAGGAAGGATTATATTAGGTCATTTATGCATGATTTTGTATTTATTTGTTTTTTTATTAAGATATCTTATATAGATCTATAAATAGAGATAGTTTTGTATAATATGATTAAGTTTTTTCCTCTCGAATTCTCTAAATTTAACAATAATTTATATAGCACTTTTGTAAGATAGAAATGGGAGAAGATTTGGGAATGACATTGAGAGCCATACTATCCATCTAAGTATTAAGAGAGCAATCAATTTCAAAATTGGGAAGGGGTTCTGCCGTTCTGGAAATCAAACACCTTGTACGCTGATATATCCTATCTGATCAACGGTAGAGAATGACGCCCTCACCTTATTTTATCAAGAAGGTTATCTTCTGCATATTTGGCAACCGAGGATGCAAATCTACATTGTTGATTGTGTTTAATTACTAATTGGTGATATTTTTGAATTCTGAGTCCAGCTTTTTGGATTATTCTTCTTTCACTTTTACATGTTCTCTTATTTTAAACATTGTATAATTTTGCTAGTGCTCAAATTTGATTCTTTTTGTAACCCATTGAGTTGTATTTTGATATTTCGACCTCATGTAATCATCTTTTATAATGGAAATCGGCTAAGGCTAAGGCCCTCAAATTTCCCCACAAAATAAATTTTGTAAGATAGTTTATAGTTTTTGGTAGTACAATAATTTTAGATGTCTTGGGAGACGGATGCATTTTGGAATGTTTGGGCATCTAATTGAATGTGGCTTGCTTCTCATTCTCCACCGTAACATGCTCTTTATTTCCAGCACTTGTTAGACTTGTTGAACTCAGGCTTCGTTTGGGACGGCTTTCTTACTGCTTCATAAAGCAGTTTTTTAGTAAAAAATTTAAATTTTTGTACTAAAAAGCTGTTTTAAGAAGAAGTAAGAAAGCCGTCCCAAACAAAGCCTCAATCAGAGAGTCTGAGTTGGACAGTAATACTCCAAAGTACCTTAAAAAGCAGTTTTCTTTATCGTTTACTCCAGAAGTAACTTAAAAAGCATTCCTGTTTAACAATTATTATGAATCATCATAATATACCAGAAACCTTATTGTCCTTTGCTGTTAGAAGGTATTGCTCCACCTTCAAAACCTTGTTTATTTTTCTTGAAAGAATTGCTGATTATTTTCTTTTTATCGTTTCATCAAATTATACACAGCTAGAGTGCATTGCATGTGGTCACACATGGTATGCACCTCGAGATGCCATTTCATCACTGACGATCGATGCGCCTAATATCACCGGGAATGTTGGCACCGCACCATGGGCCACCGCTAAGTTTGAAGAAGTGGAGAAGATGTTGGTAAGCCCACGTGAATCTGAGAAACCTGCTTCTGATCTTTTTCAAAAATCAACCGCTCCTTATATGCCTGTGTTAGAAACCCAAAAATCTTTCAATAGATCAAAACCACCCCAGGAAACTCATGAAGCTTCAGCAAATATGGAACACTAGCGGCCTGTATAGGTATTTCTTGTATATTAAATATCTTTCTCAGCATAGTCCATGAATACGCTTCCTTTAAAACTCAGAAGATCTGTGGGGTTTTTAATGTAGAAAAAATCTAGTTTCATCAAGGATCCCCTTCATTTTCATGTACATACACGGTGCAAGAACACTTTCTTTTCTAGGAACCTAACCACTTTTGATGATTTTATGATATACATTTTTTAAAATTAGTACAAGTTAATTTGCCCAAACTTCGATCAGAGGCTTGGAACACGACTTTTACTGCATTTAATATATTCATGCAAAAAATAGTTGGGGGATTTATTGATCATTTTTTTTGTCAAGATAGGATCTTAAAAGTTTGTATTTATTTTGAGATAGGTGTAATATATATTTTAATTGAATTTTTTGTGTTGCTTAGGATCAGTTTACATAAAAAATAAGATCTAACAATTTCACGAATATGCTTTAGACTTTATTCGAAATAGTTTTCTTATTACTTTTCATAAGAACTTTCTTATACGAAAATTTTAATTTGACTATAATTTCATATAAATTTTTTCGGATTTGTTTTATTGTTGTGGTAGTGGTGGCACTCTCTCATTGATATTGGCATATATCTTGGTGACGTATGAACTTCTTTTTCAATGGATTTTTTTGCGTGAAGTTGTCATTGAACTATTGCTTAGTTTATTGTAAGCCATCTATTTTGGACTTTTTTTAAGCACTCCATTTTGACTAATTATTTTGGGTCCCTATTCCTCATTTTTTAATTCCTTAATTATCTTTCTCATTTTAGCTATTCTTTTTTAAGTTTTAAGTAATAACGATGTTGTTGGGCATATTTGCTATTGTTTGGATGTATATCTTTACAACTCTTTGATTCATTTTTAATTTAACTGAGTCTCGGCTCTCATTTTTCTCAAAAAACACTAATAAAGAAAGCGTGATGAAGCTTGCTTTCATGCTTTATTAGGTTTGTAGCAGTAAAAGGTTGTTAATATTTCTAGAAAACAATGAACATTTTTAGGTTAGAAAATTAAGACTTTTGTTTGAATGAGCTTCACCTTTTTCATCATAAAGTTGAAATGATGTCATGGTCTGACTAGCTATTTTCTTGATAAAATTTTTGGAAGATCTTTAATCGAATTTCTTTCGCACTTAATTTCTAAAAACAATCAGAAATATGCTTTATGGATCATTTTAAATTGTCCTTAAACAACAGTTCTTTCAAAGTTTTTTTTTTAAAAAAATTTAAATAGATCATAAATTTAGGTTTTGTTTGAAAAGCAAGAAATTTAAAGATAAATTTATTGAAATAGAAATTTTTTATATTAAAAAATTACTTTAAAAATAGTAAAAAATTGTTTCAAATGAAGCATTAAATTAATTTAATTTGATTCTTATATATAGTTTGTTTTTGTGATATAATAGATAGAGATTTGATTTATCAAAGACAACATCTTATAGATGGAGAATCTCTTAAAAAACAAAACAATCCAAATGACTTTAACATAAAAATACTGGATTATGGATGTTTTGGAAAAACCATTACAGATTGAATTTTAAATAAGGATGGATTCATGGATATGTTTATTTAAATCAATGGAGTCAAATATCTTGTCTTTTATTGATCCCTCTTGATTTGCCAAGTTCTCTCTCTCTCTCTCTCTTAATAAGATCTGATTTGGGCAAATGATCTTTATTAATAATATAAAAATCATGTAATTATATGATTTTGGCTCATGTGGTGAGCTCCTGTCGTAACTTCTCACTAGTTCCATTGATGCATTCTTTGGTGATATCTTGTTATTATTTACTCTCTCAGAGTTGTTATTGTTGATACCATCCCTAAAGAGTTCATATCGCAACTTCCTTGCTTTTGGGTGCTTGAGCTTGAGCTCGCAGCTATTATGGTGAGTGAAGTTTTAGCTCGCCATATGAGCTTAACTTGAGCTCGAGCCGGCCATTGGGTAAGCAAGACAAGGTATTCTCTATATTTGGTTGTTGAGAAATAACCAGGGCATCATAAATACTCAATTTTACAGGCAGTTTTCTAAGGTGAGCTAACATGTTGTAGTTCACTTTTTAAGAATTTCTGTATTATCTATATTTGATTGTTGAGCTTGTTGAAGTTGATTGATATCTTCTAAAAAAGGGTCGGTTGGCCATGTATGCTACATACATCTATTAATTGATCGGCGCTGTATGGTTATCAAGACATAAGACAGACATAATTTATGGATGATATAGGGTTGGCTTGCTTGGCTAACCCTCTTTTAAAAAGAAAAAAAGTTGATTGGTATCTTTTCTAAAACTTGCTTCCCTTTATCAGTTGTTGTAGTTCGTGGAGGTAAAATTTTAGCACTACAAAAATTAACTTGAACTAATTCTTCAAGAGAAGGATCTTCATTGGGTTTTGATTGTTGATTGTCATTTGATTGCCTTCTGGTGGATTATCTGGATAAGAAATTTCTAATTTGATATTGATAGGATCACATTGCACATCAAGTACAAGGGAATCACTATCATATCAATATTGACTTTGTTTGTATATATCATTTATAGGTGTTTCTTAAAAATTGTTATCATCATTATTTGAATTTTGAACCAAATCAAAAAAAAAGTCTCATGCATTGTGTTGACGATGTATTTTAAATTCTCCTAAATTTTATGTAATTATATGCGAAGTGCTCCTAAACATTTGTATTTAACTTTTCATTCTAACATAAATGTTATAAAAGTTTCAAAATAAAAAAAAACTTGTTTCATTTTTTGTATATATATATATATATAACATAGATTTGAAACTAAAAAATCTCAATTTAAATTAATCTTGTTATCAAACGAGACTAATTAATTCTCCTTCACTAAAACTAGCAAACCACAAGACAACATATTTCTAATATCTTTACTATAATTATCATTACCAAAAGTCTTGATTAATTAAATAAACCCACATATTTTTTCTTCCAAAAAAACCTAAACCCCCTAATAATTACAAAATTAAGCCCATTTTCTCCGTTAATGACTTCCTCTTTTCTCCTCACACCAACCGCAGTCACATCATCTTAACTGTTCACTCATACGAAGGGAGCGCTCTCTGGTAAATGGGTCCACCAAGTCGACGGCGGAGATGAGCCGGCCGCGTCACGCGCGGCTCACGTGATTCGCTCGGCGCCATGGCGGCGGGCTGCGAGGAAGCCGCAAAGAAGCTAGTAGACTATCTTCGTCGACGGCCGCTGACGAGAAAAAAAATTGTCTTTTTTTTCAAACTGCGAAGCGGTGGCGAATAGAATAATGGAGCAAAATCGTTATTTAGGGTTTTGAAAGGACGGGATGTCGGTATATAAAACTCGGATTTTTAGACATTTTTCTCGCGAATAATTATCGTGAAGAGGTGGAGATCCGATCTACTTACTGAGTTGGCGGAGTACGATTTCATCTGCTTTCAATCATCAGGTACTTCTTGCTTCTCCTTCGGTTTGAAGCTGGTAGTTTGTTGATTTGGAAAGTTTTGGGTTTCAGTTTTCAATAGCTGCGGTGGTTTCAGCAGCTTGAGCAGGAGCTGCGAGGTTGCTTTTTTTGGGATGGGTTCGAGGAGCTCCAAGCTGCTTGCGTGCTGCTGGAGTTCGAAGAAGAAGAAGACGTCGATTCTGGAAGCTTCGGACGTCGGTGAGTGCTAGGGTTACTGGGTTAGGGCGTTTTGATTTGTTCATGTGGTTTGTGATATTGTGTTTTGTGATGCAGAGGGGGAAGATAAGCTCGATGGTTATCAATTGCAGCCGTTCCAGGAGTTCTCATTTGAGCAGCTCAGGGTGGCGACGTCGGGGTTTGCGGCGGAGAATATTGTTTCTGAACATGGGGAGAAAGCTCCCAATGTGGTGTATAGGGGAAAGCTGGATGCTCGGAGGAAGATTGCTGTTAAGAGGTTTAACAGATCTGCGTGGCCCGATCCTCGTCAGTTCTTGGTATGGATTTTTTGCCATTTTTAGATATTGGGATTTAAAGCCTCTGAAAGGTGCAGCACCTTTTTTTTTTTTGGGACGCAGTTTTTGATTGTGTGAAGAACATTTTTCCACTGAGTTGAGCATCATAAGGATTAAGGGCACTCTCCACCACAATATAATTGTTCAGGCATCAGATTCTTTAGTACTTAGCCATGAAACTATCAGCTCAAATATTAGTTCTTGGGGTCTAATTTTACGGTGTGTTGAATTGTTCCATGCAAACCATTGATTAAACTCTAATCAAATCATTAGCATATGAGGATTCAGACTTCTTGTTTACATATGCTGTATTCTTATTTCAAACGAGGTTCATCTGTATTCTAACATGAGTTTATACCATAGTCATAGTAGTCTAGGTTGTTGGTGTTTGCTTAGATTGTTGAGATGTATGAAACTTAGTGACTATGAATGCTCTCTTGAGGTGCTTATTATTTTTTTCTCGAGATCTGATGCCATATTCTGTTTTATGGCTTAAGATCTATTATCATTTTCAGCATAATTTGTTTCTGTACACTTGTTGTTTTGCTTAAAGTTGAAGAATTTTTTGCATAATTTGTTTGTTCTGTTATTATAATTTTTTTTGTTTTGTTTCAATTAATGAACTTTGCCTTTTTTCCTTAGAAACAATGAACTGAAGTTTGAATAGTACCACTGAAACTGTTAAGTTACTATTGCGACTGGAGGCGCTCTTTATGAAGTATCTTCTCTCTATTTATAATCAGCATTATTAAGTTAATACCTTGGGACTTTGAGTGTCCACGTTTCTATTTGGTCTGATTTTGACCACTTTGGAGTCAAAACCTAACCAAACGTGAAATTGGAAATTGAAATAGAGACTAGCAATAGGGAAATCTAAAACTAACTATTTGGTTTGGATTTTTTTATAGAGTTTGAAACTAAAATTTACTTTTTTCCTAATGGAAGAGAGTTATTGAGCATAAGTTACGACGTGATACTAATGTTTCTCAAAATCAATTTGTATTCATGCCGGGTATGTCTACTATGGAAGCTATACATTTATTTAGAGGTTTGATGGAGAAGTATATAGAGAATAAGTATCTACATATGCTATTTATTGATTTAGAGAAAGATTATGATAAAGTTTTAAATGAAGTGCTTCTAGAGAGTTTTAGAAGAGAAATGGGTTAATAATTCTTATATTCAAGTCATTAAGGATGCAGGAGCTATTACTTTCAAACACAAGATTGACTAAGTATTTTTCCGTTTCAGTTGGATTACATCAAGGATCATCTTTAAGCCCATATCTTTTTTGCTTTAGTCATGGATGTTGTTACTAGACATTTGAAAAATGATGTACTATAGTCATAGCTGTCAATGGCGCAAAATAGCACACGCCATGGCGCACAACACGGCGCGGCGCACCTACGACGCCATGTTCATGGTGAGGCGCATGTGTTTAAAATAGCGCGCGCTATTTGCGCACATGTGAGTCATGGCGCATTGCGCACAGCGCAAAATAGCGCGCCAAATTATTTTTAAATTTCGATATACTTATGAATATTTTTTATATTTAAAAAATATATTTATATTTTAAGATAAATGACTATTCATTGCCTTAATTTCACGAAAGATTTTCTGTTTGCTGCATCTGCCGAACACATCCCGCAGTCCCTAAGTTGAGGTCGCTGAATCTATCCCGAAGTCGAAGGTTTTCTGTTTTCTGTTTGCTGCATTCGCTGCTTCCGCCGAATCCAGCCGAATCTGTCCCGAAGTTGAAGTCGTTGTTTGCGCCGAATCGTCCCGCAGAGCAGTGCTTCTGCCAAATCCGCCCCTTATTCATTTGTTCCAATAAAAAATCTTACCAGCTGACTCCGATTTGCAACCTCCATCTGTTCCACACAGCTCTGTTTTGCACGGCTATTTCATACAAGAATTTACAACTTAACAGGTATGCTCGGTACCGCTAGGTACATGCTCGGTACCGCTAAGTAAATGCTTGGTATCACTATGTATATAATGGATACTGCTCGGTACCGCTATGTACTTGCTCGGTACCGCTATGTACTTGCTCGGTACCGCTAGATACATGCTCGGTTCCGCTAGGTACACACTAGGTACAGCTAGGTACACGCTCGGTATCGCTAAGTACATGCATGATATCGCTCGGTACAGCTATGTAAATGCTCGAATCCCGTCAGGGGGCAGCACCCCCTTGGACCCCCGGCAGCCCCCATATTATGTTTCTTGGACAATATTATGTTTCTTTTATCGAAATTTGTTTGCTTTTAGGTGATCATAAAATGTCAGATTCAGTTCAATCTTTAAAAAAAGATCCAGCATGGAAATATGCTATACTAACAAATGAATCCGACAACAACAGTCTGACATGCATTTTTTGTGGTAAAATAACAAAAGAGGAATTACACGCCACAAACAACACATCGTTGGGGGTTTTAGGAATGCAAGGCCTTGCTCTAACTGTCCCTAGCACGTGAAGTCTGAAATTAAGGCATCCATGTTGAAAAAAAAAGATTTGAAGGAACAGTTTAATGACATATCAAATGTCAACCTTGCTGAAGAAGAAGGAGAAGACTTTGATGTGATGACAGATGATATTTTAGTTGGTAAACCATCCAAAATATTGCGGACAAATAAATCTAACACATCTAGTCAATGATCGACATCTACATCTATCTTCAAAACATAACGATCTAAAGGTCTATTAGATACTTTCCTTACACCAAATCCTGAAGAAGTAGTAAAGCATAAAAAGGTCAGTTTAACAAAGAAATGGATGCAGCTAAAAAAGAAATGAGGGAAAGGATTGTTCAAGTGTTCAGTAGATGGATGCATGCTGCTGGGATTCCATTTAATGCTGTGAACTATGATAGTTTCCCTGCTATGGTGGAGGCACTTTGGCAGTTTGGACATGTTATGAAACCTCTTAGTTATCATTAGGTACGAGTTACTTGTTTGAAGAAAGAGGTTGGATATACACATGAACTATTGCGACTCCATCAAGAAGATTGTGTACGATATGGTTGTTCTCTAATGACAGATGGATAAACATCAAGGAATGGGAAAAGCTTAATTAATTTTCTTGTTAATTATCCAAGAGATGTGCATTCATAGAATCAATTGATGCTAGTTCTTTCTCCAAGAATGCTGTGAAAATGTTTGAACTTTTTTGCAAGTACATCGAGGTTATTGAGCCACATAATGTGATCAAAGTGGTCACTGATAATGCATCCGAAAATATTATTATAGGTTTGTCACAACTTTTATTCTAAAGTTATGTTATTTCATGAAGAATTTGTATGTATCTTAACTTAAATTATAATGACATAATAGGAAAATTATTGATGGATAAATATCCTCACATTTATTGGACTCCTTGTGCTGCTCATTGTTTGTATTTAATAATGGAGGACATTTTCAAAACTCAAAAGCTAAGACGATGCTTTGAGAAAGCAGTGGCAGTACACAGTTTTATATATTCTAGGCCTCGCTTACTTGAGTTAATGAGAAGGTGCACAAATCAAAGAACACTTGTCGAACCCGCAAAGACTTACTTTGCAATAGCTTTCTTAACTTTACAACGTTTTCATCAACAACAACTGAACTTGAAGAAAATGTTTACTTGTGAGGAATTTATCTTGGGTTCTTATGTGAAAGAGGCTAAAGCAAAACAATCTCAACATATAATCTTACAACAATCATTTTGGAACACTATAATGTATGCCTTAAAAATAGTTGGTCATTTATTAAAGGTTCTTAGATTGGTTGATGGAGACAAGAAGCCCCTAATGACTTACATATATGAAGCAATTGATAGAGCAAAAGAGGCAATTGCTGCAAGCTTCAATAACAGTGATAAGTATGATCAAATTTTTAATGATTGATAGAAGATGGGAAGTGCAATTACATTGGCATCTACATGCAGCTGGACATTTTTTAAATCCTGAATATTTCTTCAATAACCCTGATATTGCCAAGGATAAGGAAATAACTGATGGTCTTTACCAATGTATTGGAAGATTATCTCAAGATGTAGCTGAAGAAGATAAAATTAGTAATGAATTAAGTTTATACATTAGGGGTGAAGGATTTTTTAGTATTCCTCCAGCTGTAAGAAAAAGAACTACCCGATCTCCAGGTATCATTATTTACAAAAAAATTAAGACTGATTTGTTATATAATATTGAAAAAAAAAAATTCATTTCTTCCAGCTGATTGGTGGTTGGCATATGGACAAGGAGCTCCCAATTTACAAAGCTTTGCTATCAAAGTCCTAAGTCTAATATATAGTTCATCTAGATGCGAACGCAGTTGGAGTATTTTTGAACATGTAAGTATTTTATAATGTATGTGTTGATTTTTTATATATGTTCATAATTTAGTAATGTAATAATATTTTAATTGCAGCTTCATAGCAAACGAAGAAGCAAATTAGATCATGGTCGCTTAAAGGATTTAGTCTATGTGGAATATAATAGAGCACTGATTCGGAGATTCAATTATCTTGATGTCATTGATCCTATTTCTTTGACTGAGATAGATGATGCAAATGAATGGCTAATAGAAAAATTAGATGACGAGTCTGATGAAGAAATTGACTTTATTGCTGGAGAGGAAGATTTAACTTGGATAAGTGTTGCTAAAGCTACTGGTGTTTATGATAAAAGCTATAATATTCGGGAAAGATCTAAAGGGAAAGAGAAAGAATCTTCAATTAGGTATGATGTTGCTATTGAGAATGATGATGATGAGAGTGATGAAGAGGATTATGAAGTATGAGAAAATGTTGAAGAAGATAATGAAGCTTTTTTAACATTTGCTGGTGATGATGATTCCCAAGAAGAGTAGATTAAATTCTTATTTGATCTTTTAAAAAAAAGATTGTAATATTTGAAATATGAGATATTTGGATGTTACTTAGTCGAACTTATATATGTTATGGTTGTCTTTTATTATTATAATAGCTTGTCTTTCATTTTTAATAATATTTCATATTCATGCTTATTATTTTATAATTTTTATATAGCTTGCGGCATGTTCAAAATAGCGCTCGCCGTGCGCTATGCGCCATGGCTCCAAAGGGACATTTGCGCCATGGTGCGCCATTCGCCGTTAATAGATTTGACTATAGTATATGCTTTGTGCTGATGATATCATTCTTTTTAATAAGACTAGAGTTGAAGATAAACTTGAATTTTGGAGGTCAACTTTAGGGTTTAAAGGTTTTTGTTCGAGTAGATCTAAAACCAAATACGTGGAATGTAATTTTAGTAGTAATAGATCTAGTGGGGGGATTGTGACTTTTGGCAATCAAGTCACTAATAAGAGGACATATTTTAGAAATCTCGAGTTGATTGTTCAGAATGATGGTGAAATAGATGAGGATATTATTAGTATAATTTAAGTTGGATGGTTAAAGTGAAGGAATGCATTCGGCCTTTTGTGTGATAGAAAGGTGCCCTCAAACTTAAGGGGAAATTCTATAAGATAGTGGTGAGACCTGCAATACTTTATGGCGCAGAATGTTGGCCATTAAAAGAGAAGCATAAAATTAAGTTAAGTGTTGCAGAGATGAGGATGATAGGGTTGATGAGTGGCTTCACTCTTAGAGACAGAATGTGAAATTATTATATACGTGAAAAAGTTGGAGTAGCTCTAGTGGAAGTTAAGATTAGAGAGAGTCGGCTTTGATGGTTTGGTCACATAAAACATCCACCTTTCAATGACCCGGTTAGGAGGGTAGATGTATTAGATTTGACCTATGTTAATAAAGATAGAGGTAGATTTGAAAAGGATTGGTTGGAAAGTATTAGAAATGATCATTATTTTATTAGATTTAAATGGGAATTTGACTCTTAAAATGACACAATGGAGACAAAGGATTCATGGAGCCGACCCACGTAGTGCGATAAAGGCTTGATATTATTGTTATATTTCTTTTTAATGGTTTTAGTTGGCATGGGTTCAATTCCTTCAAATTTATTATTTTTTCTTCAAACCTTAAACATGAACCAAACTAAACAAATTGATGCATGCAATATTATAAATAAAAATTAACCTAAATCGAAGCAATTGATTTTTAAAATGCTTCTAGTCTTTTGGTTTAAGCTGTTTTTTCCTAGCCATTGCTGCTGCATTGCATTTACTGTGTTCTTCATATTCTTTAAATTTTGGAATCAATCGTTTTATATTTTTATGTGAAATTTTGTGGTTATGCTTATGACTGATCACCAAAATCCTGTGATAGTTATAATATTTGGTGATTTTATCCCAATTGAAAAATCCCAATTGAGCTATGATTCCCCTGTTTACGCTGAGTTGTTTTGTTTTTAACTTCATCATTAATCCTAAACCTTTTTTTCCCCTTTAGGAAGAAGCAAGGGCTGTTGGCCAACTTCGAAACCACAGATTAGTGAATTTGCTTGGTTGCTGTTGTGAAGGTGAAGAGAGGTTGCTTGTGGCTGAATATATGGCCAACGAAACACTTGCCAAACACCTTTTTCACTGTAATTCTCAGTCAATACTACTATCTTTATTATTTTATTTGCAAATTGTTTGCAATTTTTTTGTTGAATGTTATTACTGTTGTATGATTAGTCATGCACTGAAGTTTTGCTTTATATGACTTCAACTCAAAATTTTGGGACCGTTTTCTCAATGTTCATGAGCAAAATTACTTTATTGATGTTTATCGATTGTAAACTAGTGACAATGCCTAGTTGAAGTTTTCTAATTACAACCTGTACATGTTTTGGAAGTCTGTGGAGCTAGATCTGTACTATAGACTTTTTTTCTACTATCTCAGATCCAATTTTTTGTGACTACTCTATTGATCAACCTAATCTAGTTTTATCTAAAGAAGTAATCTCTACATTTTGTGATCTTAGACTTCCTTTTATTCCTTTTCCCTTATGTTTTCATATTTCTTGTCAAAAGGGCTCTGCATGTTTTTTTTTTTTCTGATCATAGCTATAAAGAAGAATGATGTCTTCAAGGTGCTAAGCCTTGAACTTGTGAAAAGGAATCTGTTAGTTGTGAAGTTGATATTTGGAACATATTCAAGTCAAACTTCTAAGCTAAGTAATCAAACATTTAGAAAAGCTTGTCCAAATCACACAGATCCTATGATCTGGCATTCGCAAAACAATTTTTTAAAATATTGAGTTTCCATAGAAACTATAAACTAGGAGAACACAAATTATTGCATATGCACAATCCGTGGTCAAACATAATGACAACAATGTTATTAATGAGTAATTTAAAATTACCAGCAATGATTTTTACAACGTATAGTTTTGACAATGTATAATAGAGCACGCAAACATGAATACAAGGGATTTGCATCCTTTTGTTTGAATATGCGTTGAAAAGCAGATCAAGCGGGTTGCAAAATTTGAATGAGAATAGTAAAATAGAAGAGGATTTCAAAGGGATTCGTAAGAATAAATTTGCCAAATTTGAATGAGAGTAGTGAAATAGAAGAGAAGAAGTGCAAAGGACTTCATAAGAATAAAGAGACAGATAGGATGATTGTGTCAAGAGGATTAAATTCATGATAATCTTTATTCTTTTACTAAGAATTCTACAAAATGCTTGTAATAAAAAGGCAAAGAAAAAAAAAAGTTTTTTGCAAGCTCCATAAGTTATGTAAGGCGATCAACATAATTGTGCAAATTGCTATTTTAATGTGAAATTGTAAGATACAAAAGAAAATATTTAATAACAACATTGACGTGACTCAACTATGGATGTTGAATCCTTATGGTGGTCTTGTGCTTATTACTCAAACTGCAACATAAAGCCAGGAAGAAAAATTATAGGTTGTTAGAAATTTTCATTCAACTTGTAAGAATTTGCTTTTGACAAAGAAGAATAGGAAATTCTATAATAAGGGGCTATTATTAGGTATACATTATTTGTTTGGAGAAGAATTTTCTTTTGATATTAGTTTTAATTTAAATTATAATTATATTTCTATAAAGATGTGAAGGATGTTATTATTACTATTATTATTATTATTATCATGTGTTGAAAAAACAAATTTTATTTTATTTCCTCCCTTTCTCTTAATTAGTGGACTATTTTCACTTTTCTTTTAGATCCCCCTCTTATCTCGATATTCCTCATTGGAATCTAATTCTTGATATCTTTCCACCCCATTCTCTTTTGATCAAATGAGCATATATCCGTAGATTTTTCAGTTCTCTTTCTCGTGTTCTCTTCTTATGTGATAGCTTGATTATTGAGAGACATCTTTTTGATTTTAGGAAGAAATTGACACCTTTCATCTCTTCAATTTTGTGAAATCAAGGAAATTTATGGAAAAGGAACATAGAAAGTTACACAAAAGAGATTTACATTTAAGATCTCCTTTTATTTGAGATTAGGGTCAAAATCTTGACAACAAGTATGATTGGAAGCACTTGTAGATCTCAAGTAATTCCTATCAAACTTTGGAAAACAACTAAAATTTTCCACAAGAATCCACATAAAATAAGGAATATAGTAGATAATTTGTATTATTTGATTAAATAGAAACGGAAAATACCAAGATACAATTGATCCTCTATTTGATAGGAGGATCTATCTCTCCCAAATCTATGACGCCGCTAGAACCCAAAAAACTAAGAGAGATCAAATTTAAGCCAAATTCAAGATGCCCTAATCCTAGCAAAACAAACTATTTAATGCATACAATCCAAAAGGAAATATCTAAACAGTCCCTACATTCAAATTTCCCTCCTAAACTCCTTCTAAATCCTTCCTAATCAGAGTTCTTGGATTGGGCGGCTAGAGCGACTCGTACAGGAGGCGGAAGAGTTCCGCCTATATTTTGCCTGAGCTGGTCATGTATGGATCGGCTGGACCGGTCCTATGAACCAGTCTAACAAAGTCCTAATCCAATTCCATCTTTCTTTCTGATGCAGGCAAACTAGAAAGAAAAGTCAAATAGGAGAACACTAGGACAAATGAAAACCAAACTCGATTCAATCTAGATTGCAAACATCCAAACAAACACCAAAACAAACAAAAAATCGAATCAAACGAAACAAAATTATAAAATAAAAATACTATCCTCAGAACAACCGGCAAGCGGTTTCCTCACATGCAACGAGAAGTAGAAAAAATATAATAAAGTGCTTAGGCTTGCAAACCAAGGGTCCACCACAGCAAAAAGGGTCCAACGTCCAACCAAACTCCTTCGGCAAATTTCTCCAAATCAGCCAACAAACGTCTCCCAATAGCTCAAGCAGAAGGATACAAGTGGAGTGGAACTTGCATAGAGTAGAAGAGATTAGAAGCCAAGACGAAATAGAGAGGAGGAAGAGATGGAACAAGCTCTCAAGCTTTTCCAAGAGAAGAAACCCTCAGGTCTTTAGCAACTTATCTCATGTTAATCAACAACCTCTTCATGACAAAAACACCTCATATTTATAGAAGAAAAAGGGGAGCCAAATAGCCAATTTCCACCTCCAACCGAACCAATCAGGAAAGGGGAAGATGAAGACTAGCAGGCAACACAAAACGATTCCCAAAAGACAGCACAAGAACCAGGTAGAGGAAGCCACAGGAAAACAACTAGGGAAGAAACCGAAAAGCCAACACAAAAACTGGGTAGAGGCAGCCACGGGAAAGCAGCCAGGGAGGAAACCGAGAAGGCAACCCAGGGAACTGGAACCAGTACCCAGCAACCAGTCACGAGAACAACACAAGGGAATAAACGAGGAGACACAAGAAGGGGAAGAGGCAAGCTCCAACTCCACATAATGAGCTAAAAGAAGAATACCTTTTCAAATTTATGAGCTAAGTAGTGTAATTACTCCTCCCAATAATGAGCTAAACATCAGCTCAAGCATTAATGAGCTAGCACCAAGAAGATCCCAAATTTTCAGCTCAAAACCAAAGCAGCCAAAGCCCAACTCGAGAGCAGCCAAGGCCCAAACCGAGAGGCAGCAAGCAACCCAAAGAACAAAAGGATCCAAAATGCTAGCAAACCCAAGACTTGTCATGCCCAAGCACATCCTACCATGATTATTAGATATTCTCTATAATTGGATAGCATAAAAAAACATAAAACACAACTATAATATTCAAATTACATCAAAACAAAAATAAGCCAAAATATGAATGCATCACTTTCCTTTTATCCTTCCTTCTAAATCCCACCCTTGCCTCAACATATATCTCCTCCCCACTCAATCAACATCACCCCACAAAACTAAAAAATATTCCTTCCATCCCTTTCCCTATCCCAAGACAATTACCTACCCCTCCACAATGCGAACAAAACAATTAGAAAGCTTAAAACGGAACCCTAATCCCAAAATTCTTTAAAACGTAAATCCAGTTGGGAGGTCAAGATTGGATCTGAAGATAAAGCGATGACGACAAAATTTCAACACATGGTGGTTTGAACGCATTTTGTTGAACTTAGGCATTTGAATTCTACAAGGAAATTACTCAACTTTACATGAAAATCCAGCTAAGAAACTATATTACTTCCATTGCTATTTACAATGCATTTTTGGGATATGTAATTTATTACCTTCTCCTAAAGTTGAAAATACTGAGTATGATTTGTAGAATATTCTTTAAAATTTAATATTGTTAAATTAACTTAATTAGAAAATTACATTTTTCTTTGAATTTAAGCTATTATTTTGTTAGAAAATAACTTTGTGAATAATTTGCAATTTATATTGACATGCTAGCATTGTAACATTGCATTCTAGTCAATTTTGCTATAGTTGGTGTAATTTATATTAAACAAACTCATTATGTAGTTATATTTCTTTTGCATCATACCGCATACTTGTAAACAATGAAAGAAGAGTTAGATTCATTGGCATGGCAAGTTATTAAAAAATAATTTAAGTGACTCATTAACATGTGTTTGTAGGTTAAAAATTATCATAGTTTTAATTGAGACATATACCACTACTCGTGGCAGCACTACTCTAGATGTGATGGTTAATGTTCTCATGATCAAAATTCATGTTTATTGAGAATGAGCATTTCGAATAGAAATGATGAAGGTACCTCTATAGTTGGCCAACTTCTTAATATTAATTTTAGTTTACACCTTTTTACACAAAATCTAATATCCATAGCTGTACTCATATTAGAAATTTCCTGATCACTTAAATTTCACTCGTTAGACACCTAGAATAGGCCCTTCTCAAATCCTTGAACAAAGAGCTATAAGATACTTTCATTATAGTTTTTGGAAGGACATTGATCATCCTCCTAAATAACTTCAAAATTACGTTGCATATCATGGTTTTAGCCATCATCAGTGTAAGGCTAGTGGTCATAATGATCTTTTTGGAATGGTGAAAGTTGTTTGTATTTTTCTTATGGCAGGCATGTTTTAGATTCATAATTTGATTAGATAACAAATATGGTTTTATATTTCAATTTGATGGATATACTTAAACATATTAATCTTATTTGTACATGTTAAATTGAATGCATTTTTTAAATGCTTTTTGAAATATGTTATTAATTAGGAAATACTATCTGAACAAACAACCATTGATAATTGGGATTAAATAAAACATAGACTAATATATAAATATTTTTCTACATATGGTGAAGAATAATTGCTAATCAAAATCCATAACTTGACTTATATTTAAATAAATTTAGGAACTTATTTTGAAGTATGAAGTTAGAGAAGCTAATTAGGTGTGAAAACTAATTTTATAGATTGCTTCAACTCTAATATTCAAATTAAAGTAGAATCTTACTAACTTGCTATACTAGATGATGCCATTTACTAAGCCATCGAAGTAAATTATGAAAAAAGAAAGGCAGCCACCTTCTCTGTGCTTACATCATGCTTTGACATGTGAGCTTGTTAGGCATAAGAAATATGGTTTATTGCCCATTCAAGGACCGAGAAGGATCCATGTTTTGAAGATGAGCTGTTAGGCTATGACGAGTATCAAGATGATTTAGCTATTGCAAGATGAGTGATTACTTACTCTTTTGGTGAGGATTATAAGAGAACTTGCATTTTCTACTTATGCTTGTCGCAATAGCAAGAGATGTGAGTTTGTTCCTGTGAACATAGTATAGTGCCATCTTGACTAAATGTAATTTCAAGGACAAGTCACATTCTTGTCCTTTTATTGTTGAATGGGCTAACAGGTCATTTTTGCCAATCATTGAAATATGTCTTATATCTATTTAGTCAGGTAGTTATCTAATATGATATAATCATACCTGTTAACGGCGAATGGCGCACCATGGCGCAAAGGTCCATTTGGAGCCATAGCGCATAGCGCACGGCGCGGCGCGCGCTATTTTGAACATGACGCAAGCTATATAAAAATATAAAATAATAAGCATGAATATGAAATATTATTAAAAATGAAAGACAAACTATCATAATAATAAAAGACTACCATAACATATATAAGTTCAACTAAGTAACATCCAAATATCTCATAATTCAAATATTACAATCTTTTTTTAAAAGATCAAATATGAATTTAATCTACTCTTCTTGGGAATCATCATCATCAGCAAATGTTAAAAAAGCTTCATTATCTTCTTCAACATTGTCTCCAACTTCATAATTCTCTTCATCACCCTCCTCATCATCATTCTCAATAGCAACATCATGCCTAATTGAAGATTCTTTCTCTTTCCCTTTAGATCTTTCCCGAATATTATAGCTTTTATCATAAACACCAGTAGCTTTAGCAACACTTGTCCAAGTTAAATCTTCCTCTCCAGCAATAAAGTCATTTTCTTCATCAAACTCATCATCTAATTTTCCTTGCGAAAATATATTTATATAAAGATATGAAGAACTGATATTAAGCTCCTATAGTAACAGAAGTTCCAAAAGATTTAATAATTTATAGGTTTTAGCTATCACAAAGTTATGTGAGTGATTACTTACTTCTTTGTTGAGTTAGGATATATATTACAAGTGTAAATGAGTATAAATTGTCATTTTAAATAACTTAATATTGCTTTCGTCAGCCTAATCAAAATTACTTTAATATATTATCTATATACGAGAGAGTGTGTAGAGTTTTTGAATTAACTTAGAGAACCAATAGTATTAGTGTCCAATCATTATTGACTCTATAATATGTAATTCTATAAGGATCAAGTTACCTAAATCATCTTGTCCTCATTTAATATTAGTATATGAATATAGGTGTTAAATATTTTGAAAAACTCTAAACCAGTCATTATTGTACACAAATCAATCTGCCAAATTATGACTTAAATACCTATATGGTACACGTTCCTTACGAATATTAAGCTATATACTTATAAAATATATGAATATTATTCTAAATATCACTTATTGTTATAAATCTAGAGCGATATATATTTAATAATCATAAATTCGGCGCACTCATTTTGAGGCTCATAAAGGTGCCCTTAGCCATAGCCATAGGCGCCACGCCGCCGCGCGCGCCGCTTTATTTTTGGAACATTGACGCAAGCCTATTATTAAAAATTATAAATTATAAGGCATGGGAATAATTAGGAAATAATATAAAAATATAGAATAGAATACTATACTATCAAATAAATAATTATATAATACTTAGGCTAAAATATAATCATATATATAAAATAAGGGTTTCCATAAATCTTATTAGGTATAACATCCGAAGAGCCTCTCATTCATGAATTATCATATTTAATACAACAATAGGTTCTAATTGGAACTTATAGATGTGCATAAGATTATTATGATAAATATTAGATCTGCTGCGTTGCATAGGTAGTGTGAAAATTGCGGATCATCATCAAGCAAATATTAAATATAATATATAAATTCCATATCATTTTATCTATTCCATTTTCAACTCATATTTTAATATTATGTTATCATCCATATACCTTATCAATTTTTAGTCTCTTCTTACTACACCCTTATTCTGCTATCCACCCCTTCTTCATCATTCATTCTTCTAGGATTACAGAGCACAAACCACACTAGTACTCGTACGCTAAGTATGACATACCGATTCATGTTCTCTCTTACCACTTGTACGATCTTTCCCCGAATATTTATTAGCTTTACATAAACCACCCAAGTCAGCCTTCTGATTGGCTAGACCACTGCTCCATGGTGATTTGATATGCTCATCATCCCTCCCAATGTTAGTCAAGGTCCGAAGTCTCCATATAAAAGGTATATTATCCATTATTACAGAATTCCTTCTATCAATCCCCTAAACTTATTATACCTGGTAGCCATTCAATTTCCTGAGCGATCTACTCATATATTAGTGATGTGCCATCCAAAAGATATAAAGGTAACAAGTTTAATCATATGACAGTAACCTCTAGATAAGTTAGAAAATGAATATCTAGGCCCGAATCAGTTCCACACTTATCCTATTTCAAATCTCTAAATAAATATTAACTATACAAACACTCCTTAAAACGACTCATGATTCCAATTTAGTCTGTCCCTCTCAGCTCTGCTTCATGATATAGCCTTTGAGCCATTTAAGGAAAAATCTCCTATTCATGATTAACCTTTGAGTTCATTTAAATACACTCATCTAACTTAATTTAAGATTAAGCCTTATCTTTTAAACCTGCATATAAACCTCTACCTTAGAGTTATTATAATTAAAAATCCAATTATATCAAACCTCAATACATTAGTAATAAATAAAAATAACCTTAAACCTCCGTATCAAAAAATCTGACCACTTCCCAGATGCCCGTCGCTTTAAATCTCCCAGTTAAACCAATGAGCAATCTAACCATAGATTAATAAACTAATAAGCCCTAAATATGATATGTCCCTCCCAGACAGGCCCTTTAATTAATGACCATTATATATGGTGGATGTTTTAAGAGCATTGCCAACCTATTGCGAATATTGATGCGTTTACCAAACCAATTTCAAAATTGACATTATAAATGTAAAATAAATTATAATTACAAAATTTCAATCAATAATAATATAAATATCCTCCATACATGCTTGGAATCTCTGCTCTTCTGTGAGGATTGTCTTATTTCTGTACTAATTTATGACCCTTTGAGTGAGACCTTGATTTCGCAAGGAGTTGGAGTATTGCTCCTCTTGTATCTTGAGCGAGCATGCGAAAGAAAATCACAAAAACCCAAGGCACTAGTGCCTCTATTACCAACCCTCAAAGTGATTAAATCTATTATAAAATACTTCATATTACATTGACTATAATTTATAACTTCTTCATAATCAAGCCTCTTACCACATCAATAAGATACTCAACCTACAATATATAAAATCAAAGAGAAATATGCGCAATCAAGACATATTTCCATGCTAACTTCTCTCGCTCATTTGCCCAACTCAATTCCAATAGGGTCTAATAGTTATTAGTGTAAAGAAAAAAATATCAGAAGAAATTTCCTAAAGAAATCAAATATATGTATCCTCGTCACATAGAATTAAGAGGGCGGATACAGATCAAATTATGCATTGGTCAAACTTCCCCCATCCGTAGTTCTAAAATCTAATTTCGAAACTCATATCTTATATCTAACTTAAATAGTGAATACTATAAACTGTATAGCAAAAACTAGTTATTGAAGCGCTTGCAGACCCTATTGCTTCTTATTACGTTCTTGGCTACTATCCATTTTTGACCCTTTCTAATGATCTATATATGTAAGCCATTGGAGGCGTTCTTCTCTCCATCCAACCATCCTAAGAACCTTTAATAAAGGACCAGCTATTTTTAAGGCATACACTATAGTGTTTCCCCATAAAGATTGTCGTGGTAAGATTGTATGTTGGAGTGTGTTGGAATTTGTTTCCCTTTCCCGTAATACTTTTCCGAGTCAAATTAAATAAGTGAAACCATAATCCATTAGAAGTAATTCGACGTGCCCTTAATGAGAGATAAACATAAATCTCAAGTTATTCTCCTAGTTGTATCCGCGTTAAGTTGAATAATATGAAAAACACGATGTAAATGATATTACAATAAGAGACTCACAGAAAAAGCTATGTGTCTGTGAACACAGTCGCAGAGAGTTACGTATATTACGTGCAGGCTTTTTAAGAACAAATCGTAGCCGTTCAATCTATAAGCATTTTTCTTAGCATAAATATATTTCTTTCTCATTAACTCCAAACGTAACGAGGCCATAGTAAGAAAATATTAAAAACCTAGCCTTAAACCCGTTACTGCCACTCTTTCTCAAAGCATCGCCTATAGCTTTTGAATTTTGAAAATGTCCTCCATTAATAAATTCCAAACAGTTGAGCAGCACCAAGGGTCCACAATAAATGCTGAGGATATTGGTCCATCAATAATTTTTCCTGTTATGTCATTATAATTTAAGATTAAGATGTAACACAAATTCTTCATGAAATAACATTACTTTAGAATAAAATTATGACAAACCTGCCAAGAACATTTTCGGGATTGCTATTATCAGTGACTACTGGATCACATTATGTGGCTCCAATAACCTCGATCATACTTGCCAAAAAAGTTAACATTTTCACATGCAATTCTTAGGAGAAAGAACTAGCTATCAATTATGATTTCTATGAATGCCACTACCTCTTGACAAATAACAAGAAAAATTGATTAAGCTTTTCCCTATCCTTGATGTCCATCCATCTATGCCATTAGAGAACAAATTCATATCGTACACAATCTCTCTTGATGGCGGTCCGCATAGCCTCATGTATTGTCCAACCTCTTTCTTCAAACAAGTAACTCTTACCTCAGATAACTAGGAGGTTCATCCAGGTCCAAAACTGCCCAAGTGCTCCACCCATTAGCAGGGAAACTATCATATTCACAGACATTTTAAATGGATACCAGCATCGTACATCCATCTAACTGAACAATTGAACAGCCCTTCCCGTCATTTCTTTTTTAGTTGCATCCATTTCTTTGTTAAACTGACCTTTTCTATGCTTTACTACATCTTCAAGGATTTGGTGTAAGGAAAGTATTAATGGACCTTAGGTCGTTGATGTTTGAATATAGATGTTGATGCCGATCCTTGACTAGATGTGTTAGATTTATTGTCCGCAAACATTTTGGATGGTTAGCAACTAAAAATATCACTGTCATACAATCAAAAGTTCTTCTTCTTCTTCTTCAGCAAGGTTGACATTTGATATGTCATTAAACTGTTCCTTTAAATCTTTTTTTTTTTCAACATGGATGCCTTAATTTTCAGACTTCACATGCTCGGGGACAGTTAGAGGCAAAGACCTTGCATTCCTTAAAACCTCACCGAGGTGTTGTTGTGGCGTGTAATTCCTCTTTTTGTTATTTTACCACAATAAAATGCATGTCACACAGTTTTGTCGAATTCATTTGTTAGTCATAGCATATTTCCATGCTGGACTTTTTTTAAAGATTGAACTGAATCTGACATTTTTATAATCACCTAAAAGCAAACAAATTTAGATAAAAGAAAACATAATATTGTCCAAGAAACATAATATGGGGGCTGCCGGGCCAGGGGGGCGCTGTTCCCTGGCGGGTCGACCGAGTGTGTAACTAAGTGTGAATTAGGGAAGCGGTACCGGAGCGTGTACCTAGTCGTGACCAGCTATACCCGAGTGGTACAAAACATGTAATACTAGTAGGTTACGGGCATTGTACCGACGTTACTGAGCTTAATTACCGGTTACCGAGCGGCGTATCATGCATGCACTTAGCAATACCGAAGCGTATGTACCTATTGTACCCGACGCTGGTACCTAGTTGTACTGAGCTGTACGAGCGGTACAGAGCAAGTAACTAGTGACCGAGCGTACCAGCATATACATAGCGGTACCGATGCATTTCTTAGCGATACCGAGCATACCTGTTAAAGTTCTAAATTC
>NW_021320182.1:510411-580106 GCF_001605985.2 Dendrobium catenatum
TTGTAAGAAATAGCCATGCAAAACAACAGAGCTGTGCGGAACAGACGGAGGTTGCAAATCAGAGTCAGCTGGTAAGATTAGGGCGGAAACAACGACTTCAACTTCGGGACAGATTTGGCGGAAGTAGCGAATGCAGCAAATAGAAAACAAAAAACCTTCGACTTCGGGATAGATTCAGCGACCTCGACTTAGGGACTGCGGGATGTGTTCGGCGGATGCAGCAAACAGAAAATCTTTCGTGAAATTAGGGCAATGAATAGTCGTTTATCTTAAAATATAGATATATTTTTAAATATAAAAAAATATTTATAAGTATACAGAAATTTAAAAACAGTATGGCGCGGTATTTTGCGCCGTGCGCAATGCGCCATGGCTCACATGTGGCGCAAATAGCGCGCGCTATTTTAAACACATGCGCCTCGCCATGAACATGGCGCCGTAGGTGCGCCGCGCCGCGCCGTGCGCCATGACGCGCGCAATTTTGCGCCATTGACAGCTATGGATATGATGTTAAGGTACTAACAGTGCTTTAAAAAGACATTTTTAGAGCTTGCCTTGAGGTTGGGTGGGATAAAACTGCCCTAAGGTAGTCAGTGGAGACATCTATAGGCCGAGGCATCACCCCAAGTGATTGTAGTTCACCTTCTAATCCTCCTGAGCGGGGCAACAACTCCATGATATAACTCAAGTTAATTTAAATAATATAATTACTAGATTTTAATCTATCTATAAATATCATTCCTATTTGTTTAAATAATAATATGAATTAAAATATTATATGACTTGTAATATCTTAAAATTAAATTCCTATCAAATCGATTTGTTTTCTACAAGCTTGCAGAAAGATCAAAGCCCAATGACTGGCATTTGTTTTTCATGCATTCTATCTCAACTTGCTTCTTCTGAGACTCCCTTGTTTTTCTTCATTTCCATCGCTCGTCGGTTGTTTATGTGGAACTTTCATTGACTTATTTGTTGTCTTTTTTTAATATCTCGTTTTTTTTTAATAAATTTTATATGTTTGTGTTTGTTGTAGTATTTAGACTATCATATGTGCTAATATTTTTTTAGTAGTAATTTGCACTATGTATTATTCTAATATTACTATATTATTGAGAATATTCTTTTTTTTTTTATCGTTTCTTCTTTTGCTTATATATAGGTAGGCACATATATGTTTGTACTGTTAAGTCAATTTAGTAAAATTATTGTACTTTATTATCCTTCCTATTCTAATATTGAATTAGAGTTATCAATGTTTTTATGCCTCACCATTGTCTTTCAATTGACTTTCTGATCTCATTGCTTAATGTGACCTACTGGCATCCTCTTGCTTGATCACAATTCCCTTAGACTTCCTTGTTGCACTTTGATTGCATTGTCACATGCCACACGAGATCAATCCCAATTCCCAACATTAAAGCTTTCGATTTCGGATTCTTAAATGCAATGACTGTTTGATCTTAGACACCTTCAATAATGTCTCAACAAAAGAAATATTTTCAGTGCTAGGGCCTGTCTACAAGGGCTATAGCTGGATTTTATGAAGATGTTCTAAGAAGTTCAAAAGAATATTAATAACCTCAATTTGTATCTTGAAAGTTAGAAGGTGATGCCAGTGCTTGGGTTTCTTCTTAATGTGAAGATTTGTGAGCTCACACAGGATGAGATTGAAACTCACATTCTTGAATTAAATAAAAAAAGGCCATAAGTTGAGACAACTAATAAGGCATTGAAATTGAGCTGTTACCTACGAGTCAGGATTTTTTGGATACAGCAGCAGCAACAACAAGCCTTTATCCTACTGTGGGGTCGGCTATATGAATCCTTTTTCTCCATTATCCTGTTAAGAGTCAAAATCTCATCCAAATCTAATAAATAAAGGTCATTTCTAATATTTTTTTAACCAAGTCTTTTTAGGTCTACGGTCTACCTCTATCTTTCTTAACATAAGTCAAATCTAATACATCTACTTTCCTAATCGGATCATCCGAAGGCTGCCGTTTTATGTGAGCAAACCATCTAAGGCGACTCTCTAATCTTATCTTCCATTGGAGCTACTCCAACCTTCTCACATATATGCTCATTTCGTATCCTGTCTCTAAGAGTAAAGCCACTCATCCATTTGAGCATCCTCATCTTTGCAACATTTAACTTAATATTATACTTCTCTTTGCATTGTAGGTCTTACTACCATTTTTTTTTTTTTTTACTACCATCTTATAGAATGTTACCTTAAGTTTGAGAGAAACTTTTTTATCACACAACAAGCTCGATGCATTCCTCAACTTCAACCATCTGACTTGAATTCTACTAATAATATCCCATCTATTTCACCATCACTCTGCACAATAGACCCAAGATATCTAAAATGTGTACTCTTATTAATAACTTGATCGCCCAAAGTCACAATCCCCCCACTAGATCTCTTATTACTAAAATTACACAACATATATTTAGTTTTAGATCTACTCAGATGAAAGCCTTTAGACTCTAAGGTTGACCTCCATAATTCAAGTTTACCTTCAACTCCCTCTTTAGTCTTATCAACAAGAAGAATATCATCAACAAAAAGCATACAACAGGGTGCAACCTCTTGCAAATGTCTGGTGAGAACATGGACGACTAAAGCAAAAAAAGATATGGGCTTAAGGATGATCCTTGATGTAATCCAACTAAAATATGAAAATACTTGGTCAAATCACCTTGTGATTGAACACAAGTAACCGCTCATGCATACATATCCTTAATGACTTGAATATAAGCATTATTAACCATTCTCTTATGTGGAACTCTCCTTAGCACTTCTTTTGGAACTTTATTATATTCTTTTTTTAAATTAAAAAAAACCATATATAAATCATCCTTCTCTGTATACTTCTCCATCGAACCTCTCAATAAATGTACAATTTCCATAGTAAACCTACTTGGCATGAATCCAAATTGATTTTGAGAAACATTAGTGTCACGTCGCTACCAATGCTCCATAACTCTATCCCATAATTTTAAAGTATGAAACATTAACTTAATTCTTCTATAATTCACACAATCTTGTGTATCACCTTTATTCATAGAAATAGGTATGAACACGCTCATTCTCCACTCATCTGACATCTTTTTAGTCTTTAAAACAATATTAAAAAGTTGAGTAAGCCAAGAAATTCCTACATCTCCTAAGCATTTTTACTCTATTGGAATATCATCAGGTCTAATAGCTTTTCCACACTTTATTTTCTTTAAAGTCTCCTTAACTTTGGTTTTACTAGTACGCCGATAACATTTTTTTTATTTTCATTTAGCCTGTTAAGGTTACTAAAGCCAATCGCATTCTCATAATTTTCATTGGAAAGTTTAGCAAAATATCTCATCCACCTTTATTGAATATCCTCTTCTAATTAAAGCACTTTTTAATCTCCATCCTTAATACACTTCACTTGAATTAAATCCTTACTACTCCTATTTGTTTGTTTAGCTAACTTATAAATATATCTTTTGCCCTCCTTAATATATAATCTATTATATAAATCATTAAAAGCTAAAATCTTTACATTGCATATTGCTTTCTTAGACTCCTTACGTGCCTCTTTATATATTTTCCAATTATCGAAATTTTACAATAAATTTTTATAACAAATCTTCTTGTTTTTTTATCTTTTCTTGCACATTTTGATTCTACCACCAACTATTTTTACTATCCCTTTGATACTGCAGGCACATCTTTTGCCCATTAGGATTGTTTGGATAAAAATAAAAAATCGAATCAAATCTATTGTTTTGGTTTAGTTTGGTTATTAAAGTATTAGTTTAATAATTGGTTGTAATTTTGATTTTTTATTGGTTATTGGTTAATTTTTTACTTTTATAAAAATTATTAAAAAAAAAAATTTTAAGATTAAATTAATATCGCCATTTAAATAAATAGGTAGCATAAAAATGGATATGGTTGTTATTTATGCCACTTGCTAATCAATTTTAACAACGATTACCCAATACTTTTCTTAAATAGATTTTATTAAGCTAAACATAATTATGTTTATTATTAAATTTAATTATATTTTAGTTCATCCAATATTGAACCAAATAGACTGAACTAAAATTTGGTTCGGATTCTTTAAAAAAAAAAAAAAATAGTTGGTTTGATTTTTTAAAATTTATAACTAATATCAATTGGTTTATTGGCTAATTCATTAATCTAATCTTTCAAATCGATCCAATATACACTCCTAATGATACCTTATTTTATATTCTTCTTTCTTTTAACTCTCCTATGAATGGCAAAGTGGCCTTTTTCTGCTTGATGCTTTGAAGAAGCAATTCATTATATCTCAAAAGTGATCAATCTTACTCTTATTAGCAATGCTCTCAATTCTAATTGCTTTAACTGCCTATTCCTCTCCCCATACCCTTTGTCTAAGCTCTCAATGATGGCATAAGACGTTCAAGTTTAACTTCAATTGTTCCAAAGGGTACAATTGCCTTAGCTAAGCTCACATTAGACTTGATAAACATAAATAAGCATTTCCACATACTAGAAGGGTCTGATCTTGATCCCTTTATATTACTTTCAAATATGTATAGCTCGGCGTTCTACCTATCTAAAACGTCTGTGTTGGTGACTTTTGGCCTTGTTACATTTGTGCTTTCTATCAACACTCTCTTCTCCACTTTCCATTGATTCTCTTCGATAATGCTTTCTATCATCACTCTCTACTGATATCTCCGTTCAAGGATCTTATTCGCAAATTCTCTGAAATTGATCTCTTTACCAACTTTTTAAGTCAAATTCACATTAAGTTCTCTTTGATGAATTGTCCATGCTCATTTTTTGACACTCACAATCTCTAGGAAACAAAAATTTTTTACTACTTCATTTCCAGTCGATACTAATTCCAAACTCAAGTGGACATCTTCCATACCGCCTTAAGTTTGTGGGGGGTGTATTATCACATCTAAATTATTACATGTGCTAACTTATTGACGGTAGATATCTACATTATTTGTTATTGTAATATTTCGTAATTATTCGGATATTACTTTGTATTGTATTTTTCTTGATTATTCTCTTCTCATGCCTCTATGTAAACACATGTATTTTTTTAATTTCAAAACAATTCAATATGGATGTAGTTCCTTACAATTCTCCTCCTCTCTAGTGTTAATTAGGCTTTGGAGTTAAAACATGAAATTTTTAATTGTTAGCTTTATATATTGGAATTTATTTCAAATTATTTTCTTATATTCTCTATTTTTATCTTGTTTTCTATTTATGCAATATTAAATATAAAATTAGGAGGTATACATTTTATGCCTTGGCGCCTGCATTTTATCTTATGCCTCTGTCTTTAAATATATTGTGCACTACTCATACATGTTGGTAGCATTTTGTTAAGTGCTACTCATTATGATAAAGCCAACATTTATACTTCCAAATTCTTCCAAATTCAAGGGTACTATAATTGTACTAAAACTATACAAGCTTGTTATCTTTATATATGGTTGAAAATCAGGAGTTCTTGACTTGAGAAAAAAGGGGAAAAAGAAGAGCAAGTTTAATTAAGAGAGTAATAGAAAGAAAGAGCAGATAAGGAAGAAAAAGAGGGAAATAATAAGATAAAATAATTTTTAGAAATTTAGGGGAAAAGGAGCAGGAGATATGACTATGAAGTAATTGCGAAGGAGAAGAAGAATAGTGGAAGATGAGTTTATAATAAAAGAGGGGGGGGGGTTGTAAGAAAGAATAGAGGCCGGAATTTAGAGAGATTGGAGAAGAGATGAAAAAAATACAGAGTAATGGATGTTCTAGGGAAGAGAAAAGAAATGCTAAAGGGAGAAATTATGTATGTGTGTATAAGAGAGAACATGAAGAGAGTGGGAGGTGGAAGAGATGGGAGAATAGAGATAATTTGTAAGAGGAATTGAAGAGGTAGTTGTGGGTGAAATTCAAATAACACTGCATTCCATCATAATCTTTATGGTCCTCTTTTATAGATCAAAAGGCCCTTAGGAACAATTTTATGAATGATCTTCATCAATATGAGTTACAAAAAATTTAAAGAAAACAAATTATAGTAATCTAAAATCACAAACTAAATGTTTCCTTGTTACATCAACTAATTAAAACAAAAATAGCAATCGATCTTGTCCTTAACAATGTATAGCCTTCTTCATCTAATGATCACAATCACCTATGAATACATATTTGTTGCTCTTGTCATTAAAAGTGTGAGTAAAATTGAAAATGAAACCCCTAAACCAATAATTTGGTTTTCGTCTAATGGATAATTTGGTTATTTTCGTGATTTATAGGATGCTTCATTCTTGGTCGTTGTATTTTCTTTCTCTGGCAATTCTTGATAATTGCCTATGCTGTGCTTGTATCATTGTCTAGTTATAATATTTTGCTTTAAAATTTTTTTCTAATACCCTATAAATATAACATACATATAGAAAGTTAATTTTGATCTTCAGCCATCGAATGATCTAATGACAGATGGCAGTGCCTTGTTCCAAAACAAAGGCTTTCTCAAGCCTCTTTTGAGGCACTCCCTATTTTGGGCTTATTAATTTGCCCTGGGTAGAATTATTGTGCTTAGGCCATGCCTTTTCCTTGCCTTATTTCCTTTGAAGCCAAGTTGGCAATGTTGAAATTCTCCTCTATATGGTCACCTTGGCAAAGTAATGAATATGCTTAAAAAGGGACTAAACACGTTGCCTTCCTACCTAAATAATGTTAGCTACACTGACCTAAATTTTATCACATATTTGCCAACTTTGTGCCAATTATGTGGAACTCTTAGCAACTAAGTTTATATTTCTATTGCAAAATTAGCTAGCACAAACTAGTCGATGGATGTACTAATGTACAACCGTGTGTTGTTATAATTGAAATAAAAGTAATCAACCTCTGTTATGCCAATGTTTTGAATAAATTGTTTATGAAACTTCTGAAATTAGAAATTTCGTGTGCTCCTGATTGAGAAAATCAGGTATATGATGTCATTTCCTGTGACTTTGATGAGACACGTTGTCAAGATTGAATAATTTACGTAAGTTGGCACATGCCTTTACTGATTTCTTATTTCTTCGTTGATTTGCAATCATTCATAATTGTTTAGATTATCTTTCTAATTTTTAGTAAACAAATGCGTTTAATCTTTGTTTTAGTGATCTTCCTTGCTATTTACCTCACTTAAATTATGTATTATAGATTTTCATTGTTAAATTATTTGTTTTGCAGGGGAGAATCAACCCATGAAATGGCAAATGCGACTGAGGGTTGCACTTTATCTAGCAGAAGCCTTGGAATATTGCACTAGCAATGGCCGTGATCTTTATCATGATCTTAATGCTTATAGAATTCTATTTGATGATGTAGGTATCATGTTTCTTAGGGCAGTTCTCAACATTCTTTCATACATCTCTAGCTTCTTTATCTCTCATCATTGATTAGCGTGTTATAGGATTGCAATCCTAGGCTTTCATGCTTTGGCCTGATGAAGAATAGTCGGGATGGTAAAAGTTACAGCACAAATTTAGCATTCACTCCTCCAGAATATCTGAGAACTGGTATTTTCAGATCTTTTGCTTTTATTTTTATGTGAGAAAACATGAATATTTTAGAGGCAACAAACTACTTTCAACTATCAAAATATAGTTCTGCATTGGCATATTTATATGAAAGACTATTCATAAAAGCCGATATGTTTGTTTGAAAGGATTAATAGGACTGAATATTACTGAATTCATGTGAATTTACTGAGTTGAGCCGCAACTGAGGTTACACATTTGCACTTTGTACTTTCTCTTTAAATGAATTGGTCTGTGTATGTTCTTTCGGTATGATGCAACCTCTCTTTTATCGGAGTAAATAAATATAAACTTTGCAAACAAATTTTTTCAGAAGTCAAGTTCAAAGAGAACTTGATTGAGCATTCTAAGATCAAGTTCTGACAGCTAACTACTTACTTTTGATTTTGCTTTATTACAGCCTTACAGCTTTATAAAAGTGTAGAGGAAGAATTTAACAATTCTTCACTCTTGTTGTTTGGAACTTGTAGTGTGACACTCACGTAAAACTTACCCTTTATTAATTTGTTTTAGTCTAATCATGTTGGATTTGACAAAATAATGTGGGAGATCAAGAAAAACAAACACCAAGTCATACATTTGACAAAAGCTAAACATATTGTTTCATTGTTCTCCCTTGGTCGAGGTATACATGATTTTCTTTGATGCAGAAAAATTTAGTAAAGTCTGCTGATTTTAGTTTGTTTAATCAAAATTAGTTGTGTTGACAGTTGCATCTAAATATGAGAGTGAACTGTTTTGAATTATTATGTCTTATAAAAGTCAAATTGATTCTTTTTAACAACCAATATATGTTGCTACTTTATTTGAATCGGAGATTGTCAGAAAATGTAAAAAAATTCACACAAGTTTGAAATCTGCTTGTCATACATTTGTGATAACCAGGAATTCTGAATTTGTCCATGCATAATTACTTCTCAGGATTGCTCAAATACTGAATACCGATGATTTAGAAAGAAGTCTACTTTTGTATATGTTGTTTAGATATGAGGTTAAAATCTGCTTTTTTATGATATCAGTCAGTTAAACTAATATTTTATTTCATTATGAGATATTTTAATCGAGTACATGTCTCTAGTTATCTCTTTTTACAGGTTATTTCTTACCTCCTCTGCTTCTTTATGTGGATTACTAAAATTCTTGTACTTGGTGTTAATGCTTAATTATAATTTATCCTAGCATGCTTCTTAACTGTTCTCATGTTGGGATGTTCGATTGCAAAACAATTGCTCTTTAAAGATGCCGCATTTTTTTTTTATGAACAATTTGAAGTCGAATTAGCTTTATATTCATTTAAAATAATCAAGCCTCACCTAAGGTTTAGACACTTCTTTATACTTTATCTATCAAATTGAGTTATAATTGTAGTTAACATTGCTACATGTATAGAATCTAATCCATTCTTGATATATTTTTTTATTTATTCTGCCTTTGCTTCTCTTGAATTTGTAGGAAGGATTACGCAGGAAAGTGTGATTTACAGCTTTGGCACATTGCTGCTTGATGTTCTTAGCGGAAAGCATATTCCTCCAAGCCACGTCAGTACCATTTCTTGGTTATATTTAGATTTAGTGATTAAATTATTAGAGGACTTTTCAAACGAGTAACATAATGATAAACATGTTTGTGTGTTTGTAGCTTTTACTGCACTTCATAATTAAGAAACTACACTTATATTAACTAAATAACGGATTTTGTTGATTGAAACATCTTAGAGCTCAGTTAAACCTCCTTTTTTACTTGTCAGATTCCTGTTCCATCATGCTGCCTCTAATTCCTATGTATAATATTGGGCAGGCCTTGGATTTGATAAAAGATAGAAACTTTCACATGCTGACAGATTCCTGTTTGGAAGGGCAGTTTTCAAATGAGGATGGCACTGAACTAGTGCGCTTAGCTTCGAGGTGTTTACAATTTGAGCAACGTGAACGGCCTAATGTAAAATCATTAGTCCTTGCATTGACACCTCTCCAAAAAGAAGTTGAGGTGAGCTTATTGATTTTGTTACTGCCATCTGTGATATTTGTCTTACATGTTTATCTCTCTATTAATGCTCTTATTTTTTCCCTATAAATTTTAAATTTTTAAAAGTCCTGTTTTTATGCAATTTTCCAAACAAATTATATGTTTCCATTGTAGCGATGCATATGATTTGCTTCTCTTGTAGTTTGTATTTTTTTTTTTGGGTAATTTGCAAGAAACTCGAAGCAAAAGACAATTTATGTGATTTAGTTGATTGTCTTGTCTAAATTGGCAGCCACAGAAAGAAATACTGGCACTATTATAAAGAAGAGTAAATCAGATTTTCTCACATAATCCTTTATATGTTTGGGAGAACAATAAAAAACGGACATAATGAGACCTGAAGTAGAAGATACTAAAGAACCGCACATTGTAATCCCTGTTTTTGTCATGGGATTTTTCTTAGCACATCAATGCGTAATCTGGCACCATTTCTCTTCCACCGTGCTGAACGTTTGCCACAACCAGAAATAATGGAGCCAAGCAAATTTTCTTATTTTTTCTGTTCCTTTATTTTCTTCTCTTTCTCTTTCTTCTATTATTTTACTCTAACACAACAAACTCATTAAGCCAAATTCAATTAAGAACTTTACCTCATAGCACCTTCCCTTTCACTCTTTGCCTCAGGACAGCATATTTAGAAATCCCAATATCTACAATTTCTTCTACTTATGATATTTAACAAAGATTGAGGTGGTGAAATCTTTTATTTAAATTTTGATTTGAGGCTTATTCCAAAATAATTATTTTTAACAAAAATTTTAAGCTATGATTATCCAAGAAGATAATTGAGATAAATTTGTACTTCCGCCTGGAGATGATTTTTGTTTTCATTTTCTAATTGGTAGAAATTAACTTTTTGCAACATCTCCACACAATCATCCATTGATATTCAAGGCTATATAAAAAAGTGTTTTTCAGTGGTGACTATTTTTATTAGCATGTTGGCTGGGTTCTCAGATCTTTTTGCTTTGCTCTTTGAATGCCACCCTCTTAATAGATCTCAGATAAAGTATTATTTTAATTGAAAATAATTAGCCTAGAATAAATTATAGCATTCTTAGCAAGATGGTTAGCATCGACTGGTATAATAAAGAACACTATTATTGTATTCTTTTCCCAACTTCTTAAAGAAAGTCTATATCTAAATCGTTTCTTTGCCAACCTTAACAACTGCAACATATTCTACCTTTATGGTTGATAAGGTCAAAATCATTGGTACTTGTGAGATGCCACTGATAATAGCTTTTCCCAAGGTATTGATTTATCCTATTGTACTTCTACATGTATCTAAATCACTATCTATATCAACATAAACAAATATTGTCAGTTTTTTGTTACCCTTCAGAACTATCATTGAGGTTTTTATAGTACCTTTCAATTAACACATAATCCATTTCATCACCTCTTAATGTGCCTTTTGTGCATTTGACATATATTTCCAGAGAACTGCCACTGCATCATCTTTATCAAGTCTTTTTCGTATCACAGGATTCATTAGTGAATTGATTGTTTAGATTTATGTTCTATCTCCTCATTAGTTTAATGTCATTGTTGAGCAGCCAATTTAAAGCGGCCAGCCATGGGAGTTCTTATAGATTTTACATGAACTTATTTAAACGTAATACCTTCTCATTATACTTAGCCTGAGATGGCTTCAGCATGCTGGTCATTTTGTCATGATTAGTCCTAAGAATTTTCTTCATCTCTCCTAATCCCTTCATGTCAAAACTCCTTTGTCAACTTTTCTTTCAGTTTATTAATCACACTAATATTTGCTCCTGCAATCAAATGAAATATAATGCAATGCTTACAAACACCTTTCATGTAACAATAATGTTCTGCATTGCATCTGGTGAAGGCAATGTGATCTTTTACACTGTTTACCATCAACCAACCAAGTCTCTTTGTAATTACATAGTGTAATAGATGTTGGAAGGAAACTTTTTGCTAGTCAAGTGTTTCTCTTTTAGTTTCTATTCATCCCATATTTTCGTTGACAACATTCCTTTTCCATTGTTCATAAAATGGGCATGAATTCTCTCTGAATGTGTATGACTGCCAATCTTCCATCCTATTTAAAATCCCTGTAAATTGTCTGAATCTTCATATCAAGAATCATTTATAGATGCAGTTTACGCATTTCCTGTTTATACTCGCAGTTGCTCACTTATCTTTACCCACAATATCAGATTTTTTACCTTTGCTCGTTTCTTAATGTTGTCTATGTAACTGTGGTATCAGGATTGTCATATCATCTATTTCATACCAAGATAATTGAAATTCTAATTTTCTTCTAAGAAAAATATGCACCTTGGGCCTGAAGATGCAACTTTTCTACAAGTGACTGCTTATGGTTGTTAATGCTTGCCTTTGCCTTTTTGTTTTACTGCCTTGCATAGTCATGTTAGTATAAAATTATTTGGTTTTGACGAGTAATTTATTGTTAATGCAAGTACATACATACTTATGGATTTTTCGCTCAAGATTCATTTACGTTCTTGCATTTATATAGCTTTGATATTTTAAAGTCTATAGTTCATGCAATATATTGCTTGAAGCAAGTTATAAGCAAAACTACTCTTCGTTCCTAATCATTACTAGGAACTGAGATTTTGTTAAAGAATTTATTAGAGTCTCTTATTTTTGAAAAGATATATGATTAAATCTCTTCTACTATCAGTTTGAAGGTGTAATGAGATTTA
This sequence comes from Dendrobium catenatum, assembly GCF_001605985.2. Lineage (NCBI taxonomy): Eukaryota > Viridiplantae > Streptophyta > Magnoliopsida > Asparagales > Orchidaceae > Dendrobium > Dendrobium catenatum. The sequence continues at coordinate 522,726 of NW_021320182.1, forward strand.
TATTATTCTAGATTAACCTAGTAAATCCTTGATTTATCTTAGAAGTTGAATAGGTGATTAATATTATTGAGAAGGTTTGAAATGATTAATTTACCAACCTAATCTCAATCTTTAATTTATTACCATTTGGCTTGTTATATGTTAGCTTTACACATACGATATCATATAAATACTACTATTTTTTTCTAGGGCCTTTTGCTGCTTTCTTTTGGCTATTAGTGTGCAAGTCAAATTTTGCTCAAATTCGAAATAGGGTTTAACTCAACTCTAAAGTAAAGTATGTTTTGAGTTAAGATGTGTCGACTCGATATGATTAAATTTCTAGTAAAATCAAAATGAATTTGAGTCATTTTGAAATCCAAAAATTTTAAAACAATGGAAAAGTATTGGTTGCAAGTTTTGAACTTGTCTTCTTTCGACTAAATCAAGTCTAAGAATCACTACACTAAACAAATTTTGCCTATTATAAACATAGTTTGATGTATGCAGACACCCATTTCTTAGTTAGCCTAATAATTTTTTATTTATCCGTCATAACTCACATTTAATTTATAATTCCTCTCATAACTCAATATTTTGAATTGATTTTTATTTGATTCAAAACTAAAGTGAGTTTCAAGCGAGAAATTAACAGCCCTAGGTGGCATATTCAACTTTGATCATTCTTTCCTTTTAAAGTGGAGCATTATTTGTCCAAATATCTATTACATAGGTTTCTATCCAGTATGCATGTTGTTGTCCTTTTTATTATTAAATCTCATGTTAAGTTTAAAAGAATCAATTTTCACTTACAATGATAAGTATTTTCTTGTACATAATACTATTAGCTGAAAATAAATCCTATTGATTTGCATAATAATAATGATGAGGCCGGAAGTTTTGTGATAGGAAACAACACAAAATAGTGGCAAACAGAGCAGAATTTCAGAGAATTTCTGCAGTAAGACAGCAGATTTTGCCCAAGACTGTAGGAAAAACAGGGAAAATCACTAAAAATTCAATAGTAGAAGGAAAGGAATAGCCCGATACAATAAATCTTCAATTCGAGAGGAAGATTCAACCCTCCAAATCTCTAGCTAGAGTCTAGAGCCCAAAATTAACACTAAGATCTCAAATTTCAGTCCAAATTTAAGATGAAAACCTAACACTAGCAAGAAGAAGATTATTTAAAGTAAAAAGGACAATTCATTAATCACTAAATAGCCCCTATTTGAATTTTCCCTCCTAACCCTTCATTATTGTGTGGATCCAACTCAAGCTGCCGCCCAAGCCAGGCTTCTGCCCCCCTCTTGTTTCCGCCTTCTGTTCCGGCCCAAGGGCCGGTCTAAAATTTTGCAGAGAGGGTAATATGGAATATTATAGTTTGTCATGATCTTGATACGTTAGATATAAAGAAATGAGATTTATAAAATAATTGAGGCAATATATCAAGTTAATGTGTTAGTAGTTACAAGAATTTGATGCAAGCAAACTAGATGGAAGAAGCTAGATAAGGAGAACGTTGGGCAAAACTATAACCAAACTCGATTCAAATAGTAGCAATCATCTATAAGCACAAAAACCGACGAAAAAAACGAGAAGAGAGATCAAAAGAAACAAAAGAAACTTAAAAAGTCGCTATCTTCAGAACAACCGACAGAACGGTTTCCTCACATGCATCGAAATGTAGGTTAAGTAAAGTATGTGCTTAGGGCTAGCAAACTGATGGTCCACCACAGCAAGAAGGTCCAAACGTCCAACCAAACTCCTCCAGCAAATGCTCCCAAATCAACCAACAAACACCTCCAAAGCTCAAGAAGAAGGATACAAATGGAGTGGAACTTGCGTAGAGAAGAAAGAGGTAAGAAGCCCAGACGAAATAGAGGAGGAGGAGGATTGGACAAAGCTCTCAAGCTTTTCCAAGAAGAAGAGAAAACCCTAAGGTTTTTAGAGACTAAGCTCAACAATTTTCAACAACCTTTGCCTTCAAAAATCATCTTCTATATATAGGCAAGAGAGGGAAACCAAATAGCCATAGCACCTCCAACTAAACCAATTAGATTTAGGGAAATGAAAGGCCAACAGCCACAATACATCAGTCCCATTCGGTACAGCAAAACAGAGAAGAGAGGCCATGGGAACCAAGCAGACAGCCGCAAAACCAAGCAGGTAGCCACGGGAACCAAAGGGGCAAACCATGGGAAAGTCACCCAGCACAAGAAAACGAGAAGACAAGCGGGAGGAGAAGAGGCAAGTCCACTTCAAATTGAATCCAAGAATTAATAGCATACCTTTTTGGATTGATGAGCAATGAAGTGCAATAAATCTCCCATTTAATGAACTAAACTTCAGCTCAACATTAATGAGCTAACAACTTAGAGAATAAAGCTCAACATCAATTAACCACCACCTCCCAACATCATCTTCAGCTCAAACCGAGAACCATAAGCCAACCCGAGAACCAGCAGCAGCCCAAGGGACCCAACAAGCTAGCAAACCAAATGTCTATCAAAGCCAAGTACAACCTACCATGATCATTGGATGCTTTCCCATCATTGGATAGCTAAAAAAATATAAAACTAAATTAAAAACTATTGTTCAATGCTTGATAATAAAAATACAAAAATCATGATTGCATCAATTCCCCCCTGGTGGGAAAGTCTCATCTCCGGATGAGAAAGTTTCAGTAACTTTCTGAAAAAGATTAGGATGACGCCATTTTAGCTCATTAGCATCCATCCAAGTGCAGTCGGTTAGAGAACGATTCTTCGATTTTGCCAAGAACCTCTTATGCTCACCATGCCTTATTTTAGAAATTCTGACATCAATAATATCTTCAACCTGTTCTTCAAATTTTGTCATAGAAGTGGAGAGTGGCAAAGTTTCAATTTTCACAGAATCGTCAGAACTTCCTTCATATAAAGAAATGTCAGAAACATTAAATACATGAGAAGTGCCAACAGAAATAGGTAGATCCAACAGATAGGCTTTTGTGCCTAATTTTCGAAGCACACGAAAAGGTCAAAATCTCTTTCTGCTTAACTTTTTAAAAGTACCAACAGGAAATCGTTGGCGACAAAAGTAAGCCATAACCAAGTCATCCTCGTTAAAAATAACCTCTTTTCGATGTTTATCATCAGTAGACTTGTACTTAGCATTAGTCTCTTGGAATTTTTCAAGGACTTGCTGTTGGATGGTCTTTTTGTGGTAAAAAGTTTCAAAAGCTTCAGCACTAGTTTTGTTAGGTAAAGGCAAGCAGTTTCTATCTAAAATTTGAGGAATAGGTTGTCCATAAATAATTTCAAAAGGAGTTTTGCCAGTGAAACGATTAACAGAATTATTATAAGCAAACTCAGCTTGAGGCAAGACTAAATCCCATTATGATGGTTTTTCTCCAGCAAGACATCTTAATAAATTTCCTAAGCTTCGATTGACAACTTCAGTTTGTCCATCAGTTTGAGAATGATATGCACTACTAAATTGAAGAGTAGTCCCAAGTTTTGCCCAAAGTGTTATCCAAAAATGACTCAAAAATCTAGTGTCTCGATCAGAAGTAAAAGTACGAGGAACACCGTGAAGATGAACAATTTCTTTAAAAAAAAGATCAGCTATGTAAGAAACATCAGAAGTTTTTTTGTAAGGAATAAAATATGCCATTTTGCAAACCCAAAACGAAATCCATTGAAATATCCTCCCAAGATTTGTTAGGAATAGGCTGAGGGGTATACAAACCAGAATTTTGTGAAATTCCCTTGAAAGCCTGACATATTTTACATTATTTTATCAACTTAGCAATTTGCTTTCTAATGTGAGGCCAAAAATATTTTTCTTCAACTAAAGCAATAGTTTTCCCTTGCCCAAAATGTCCACCCAAACCCTCACTATAAAGTTCTTTCACAAGTTGTTCTCTCAAAGAGTTTTTAGTTATGCAAAGTCTAGATCCCTTAAACAAAAAAACCTTTATGTATAACAAATTGAGCAGAAGGATCGGTTCCAGAAGCAATACAAGAATCCCAAATACCCTTAAAATCAGAATCACCTGCATAAGTATCTTTCAAAAAATAAAAAGAAGTGATAGTTGGATAAATAGTTATTAACAAATGAGATCTCCTGCTTAAAGCATCATCAATTTTATTTAAAACACCAGTTTTATGTTTGATATGGAAAGTATACTCTTGCAAAAATAAAACCCACTTGGCATGCCTTTTATTCAAATTTTTTTGAGAGTCCAAAATACGAAGTGCTTCATGATCAGTATTTAAAACAAATTCCCTTTGAATCAAATAACATATCCAGAATTTCAAAGCTTGAATAATTGCATAAAACTCCAAATCATAAGTAGAATATTTGGATCTAGTTTCATTCAATTTTTCATTAAAGTAAGCAACAGGTTTTCCCTCTTGACTAAGCACAGCACATGGACTTAAACTTTTTTGAATCAAACCTTTTTTAAACAAATCAGTCACTTGCTTAAAAAGTTCAGCATGCTCAGATGGACTCATTCTGTAATGAGGAAGGTTAGGCAAAGTAGCTCCAGGAATTAAATCAATATGATGTTGAATTTTTTGAATTGGAGGCAATCATATTGGTAATTCATCAGGAGTTAGGTCAGAAAACTCATCAATTAAAGCTTGCATTTCTTTAGGGATTTGAAAAGCAGTATCAAATTCTTTTCCCAAAACCAAATAAGCAAATTCAGAATGTTTCAAATCATTAGTATTTAAAAGCAGTTCAGGAGAATTAATTTTGGCAACCAAGTTTTTCTTAACAGGCGAATCAGGCACATTTTTATGTGGATGAAGAGTAAACTCATTATTTTGCAACAAAGTATATGTATTTTTCTCTCAATTGTGAATAGTTTTGTGGTCGTATTGCCAAGGTCGTCCTAACAAAATATGACAAACTTCAAGAGGCACAACATCACAAACAACTTGATCTTTGAAAGAACCCCCAATAGATAAATTGACAGTACTTTGCTTAGTGATTAGAACCTCACCCCTTCCTTAAACCAAGAGATTTTATAGGATTTGGCAAGTGGTGTTGACTTTATTTTAAGTTTGTCAACCAGTTTTGGAGAAACAAAATTTTCAGAACTCCCACTATCTATCATAAGAGTGCAGATTTTTCCTTCGATCGTGCAAGTTGTTTTGAATATGTTTCTTCTTAGCCACCTATCCCATTTGTCAATTTTTGTTGTTAAGACTTGTCGAATTACCAAAAACTTTTCACCTTCATCTCCTTCAACATCAACCTTTTCTAATTCAATGTCATTTTTAGATTCAGATTCATTTACTTCTTCTTCTTCCAAGTTTTCATCGTTTTTAATGAGATTATTTCTTGGAGGATTGTTCTTCCTACAAGTGGCAGAAAGATGACCATAAAGCCCGTATTTATATCATGGTCCAATTAATTTAGGTTGATCAGTAGGTTTAGCACCCATTATTCCCTTTCCTTTATCTGCATTTTGATTTTCAAAAGTTTTAACTTTCACACCAGATGTTCCCCCAGAAGCTTGAGATTGAGTTTTAACCCAGCCAGTTGGTCGTCGTTTATATGTTTCCATTACTTTATTGTGATCCCTTTTCCGTTGATGTTGCTTTTCAAATTTTAGTGTCATACGATAAGCTTCGTCAGTTTTAATGAGATGATGCAAGTTAAGTTGATCTTGGATTGACCATTTTAAGCCATTGATGTATTTTGAAACAGTTTTCTCTTCAGATTCATTTAAATCATTTATGGATTGAAGTTTGTAAAACATTTCGGTGTATTCTTCAACAAATTGATTTCCTTGTCGCAAGTTATTAAATTCTTGAAATATTGTTCGAGCATGATCAGTTGGCAAGAATTTCCCTTTCATTTTTTCCTTCATTCTTTCCCAGTTTTGGACTTTTTCTTTTCCTCTCCTAAGTCTATTCTTTTGAAAAAATTTCCACCAAGTTAAGGCATGACCATAAAGTTTTAGGCTAGCAAAGCCAACCTTCCTATTATCAGGTATTTCTTTCCACTCAAAAAAACTGATCCATCTTTTCTATCCACTCAAGGAATTGATCGGGTTGAAGTTTTCCCTCAAAGTTAGGAACATCAATTTTAATTCAATGATCCCAATTTCTTTGTTGCCTGTTTTGATTTTTAGGAACCTCCTCTTCACTTTTAGAATTTTGCACATTAGGATTAACATTATTAACATTCAAATTTTCAATTGCTTTAGCCATGATATTGATTTGTTGTTACAAATTATTCAGTTGTTGCATAAGATTTTGCTAATCTCCCGGATTATTAGCCATCTTAGAAATTAGAAAAGATCCACCAAACAAAGACAAGAAGCCAACAAAAATCACACCAACCAAGGATAAGAACTTGCTCTGATACCAAACTTGATGCAAGCAAACTAGATGGAAGAAGCCAGATAAGGAGAACGATGGGCAAAACTATAATGAGCTAACAACTTAGGGAATAAAGCTACCATGACCATGGGGAGGAGAAGAGGTAAGTCCACTCCAAATTGAATCCAATAATTAATAGCATACCTTTTTGGATTGATGAGCTAGGAAGTGCAATAAATCTCCCATTTAATGAGCTAAACTTCAGCTCAACATTAGTGAGCAAACAACTTAGGGAATAAAGCTAAACATCAATTAACCACCACTTCCCAACATCATCTTCAGCTCAAACCGAGAACCATAAGCCAACCTAAGAACTAGCAGCAGCCCAAGGGACCCAACAAGCTAGCAAACTAAAGGTCTACCAAAGCCCAAGCACAACCTACCATAATCATTGGATAGCTAAAAAAATATAAAACTAAATTAAAAACTAATGTTCAATGCTTGATAATAAAAATACAAAAATCATGATTGCATCAGAATTGATCTTAGTTAAAGATGAAGAGATCAAAGAAAACATTGAAAGTGATATTTTGAGATTTTTTTAGTAGAGCTTTGAAGATGGATTTTTTAGGGTGGAAAGAGTATATATAAAGCAAAGTCATAAATTATATAAGTTCATCAACCCTAAAGTAAAGTTTGATTTAGCTTTGCAGAATATGTATAAAGATAAAAATTTACTTTAATATTGATGTAAGATGGTCAAAGATTTAGGATTTTTACTGTAACTTAGGATGAGATGCAAGCTGCAAACATAAAAATCCCAATTTGCAGGTTACTACTTCATAAATTAGCAAAAGCTTGGCACAATCCTTACATATAAATTTATTTTTGGATCAATATGAGTTTTGATTCATCTGTTATGGTATTGGACATGAATTTTTTATAAGGAGGGGGAGGGAAAGAGGGAGAATCCAATGTGCTGGAAACAGGTTTATGAAATATAGATAAATCAAATACATTGAAGAGGGGATATGTACCAATACTTCTTAGAGTTTTAGTTTGTAAGTGTTAGGTTCAATAGGTTGCAAAAGTTTTTTTGGCCCTGCATTTCTTGTAGGTAATTCCTTAGAGGCTCTTATAAGAATTTTTTTGGGATTTAGAAAGTGCCATTACTTTATTTCCACTTATCTCTTATTTACATTAGCAAGAAACTTATACTTGACATATTTAATTAATGTGAATCCCTTCATTCAAATTAGTCAATTAATTCCATATCAGATAAATGATATGAAATTGAAATAACGCAAATGTTGGAACGCCAATATGTGACCCTAGAGACAAAGATTTATGTTTTTTTTTTTTTTTTTCCGTGTTTGATCTCTAAAGTTGTAGTTTCATTTATAGCCTTAATTTTAATTAAATTCATTGAATTTTTATGCTATGAAACTAAAATTCCAAAAATTAAATCAATTCCATTTTGATTGGTGAAAGTAATTTAAATAAACTTTGCATCAGGGTTTAAATTATTTTGTGCAATTGAATAATCTTCTCCATTCGATATGAGTTCCTCAACAAAACATTTTGCAATATATTCAATATTTTTTAAAAACGCAGGTTCATATTCAAGAATTTTGATGAAAAGTGCATATTCACAGTCTAGAATAGATTCAATTTCTATCATATATTTGGATTCACATTCAAGGTTAGATTTAGTTTATATGAAGCCTAGATTTACATTCATGATTAGATTCAGGCTTTAAAGTTATTTAAGAAAAGCCCAACAACATTTTTAACATCTTTCATAAGACTGGAACAATTAGAAATCTTGTATAGGCAAAACCTTAGCTGTGGTTGATTTTGTGAAGTACTTATCTCTTATCTTCTTTCTTACAAAAAATAAAAATAAAATAGGTATTAATTGATTTCCAAATCCGCCTTCCTAACAAAGCAATTTTCATTTGCTTAAGATATTTGATCTCAATGCCTACAACATCCTTTAAGTCTGCCAATACACTTCAACTAATTAACATCAAGCTTCTTCCCACACCTTTACCAGTTCAGAATAAATTCTTTCTTGTACATTCACTTTTTAAAATCACTCTACGAGGAACCCAAAAGAGAGAAATAATGTTTTGGGCCAGTAGAAAACACTGAGTTTATGAGTGTGAGCTGATTTCCTCTGAATCAGAAGTTGCCTTTCAATTAGAATTTTGGATCAAATGTAATCGATAAATGAGTTCCACGTCTTTTTTGAGTATTTCATCTCTAATAGGAACACCAAATTATTTACCATTAAGTTAGCCAATTCCTAGCCTTTGTTTGTGCTAGCACCAATATAAATCAGTGAGGGCTTGGAGAAACAAATCTTAGCGTCATAAACATTCTCAAACAATAGAAGAGTAGTCTTGGGAACAAGAGCTTGGGAGGTAGTAGCCCTGAAAAAGAACAGAGTCATGAACAAATTGTATATTTTACAATTTTTCTGTGTAATATTCACCATGTTAAATAGAAAAGCAGATAGGTTTTCGCTTTGTCTGCAACCTTTAAAACACTTTAATTGAAGCAACCTTTAAAACACTTTAATTGCTTTTCCACTTCACCGTTAACAATGAGATGAGAGGTAGGTTTAGTGATGATTAATCCCAGCAATTATGAGTGGAGGGTAAAATCTACCCTTAAAGGATATCAAGAATGAAATTCCAATTACAGCTGCAGAAAGCCTTTTCAAAATCCACCTTAGATATAAATTTGCCAAGCTTCTTGGTATGAGTTCTGTGAATAATTTCATGAGCAAGAAAAGTAGCAGTCAAGAGTACTCCACTTCATCATTATTTCTTTCTCCCAGCATTGTTTAGTCTTCTTAATCATATTAATGGCTATGCTGTCAATTCTAAAAGCTTAAGTGATGCATACGCAATGCAGCTAATCTTGCTTAAATTTTCTGTGCGTCTTAATCTTCTTGAATTTTCTAAGTGTATAAAAAAAATATGATATAGGTTCCTTCGTATGTTTTGATGGATATGCCACATGGAGATGAATCATCTATTGAGTCTTTGTCACTTTCTCCGCTGGGTGAGGCTTGCCTTCGAATGGATTTGACAGCTATACATGAGATACTGGAAAAGATTGGCTACAAAGATGATGAAGGAACAGCAAATGAGGTTTTAACTCTTTTTCCTGTTATTTATCTATGATATATCATAGATGTTTCTATGTTTGTGCATCCTTTTTCTTTGTAATTCTAATGGATTTGGTTTTCTTTGCACCGTCAATTGAGATTTGAGTGAGTTGCATGCATTTAACTTCAGTGATGTGACACCATAGCAATTCTATGTTTATACAGTTTTAATCTCTGTTAATGATGTCAATTTTTTTTATGTTAGTAACGTGCAATTCATTTAGAAGATCTAATTATGATTTACACTTGCTTTTTTATTATATCAAATGTTAAATAGGATCTAGAAATTCTACAATACCAGATTTAGATTTTGGTTGGAAGATTTATTTAAACTTTAGTCCCTTTTTTCTCCGTGTGTTGAACTCTTTAGTAATTTGTAATTTGTAGCATTTCCATCCCTTGCACTCACCCTCTAAATATCGCTTTATTGAGAGTGGCCAATTACAATTTTAATTGCAATCTTAACAAAAATAAACAAGTAAGAGAAATTATTATGAAAAGAGGGGAAATGTTGAAGTACTTAGCTCTACTGGCATTGATGAAGGCAGATGCTCAAAAGCAGCATTTAGAACTCTTCCGAAATTTTTTGATGAAGATGTTTTCCATATTTGAGCTAAAAAATGTTACTTTTGGACAGTAGAGAGAGCAGAACTGCAATTTTTATGAAAATATTTTTTCCTTTGTTATTCTGGATTTTCAGGTGTACTAATCATCAATGCATAAAATGTAGCCACCCTGTGTGTGTTTTAAATTGTATTTTATGGTTACCCTACTTTTTCAGAATTGTTTGTAGCGCCAAGTTCTTGATCTGTATAGCATGTTTTTTACAATATCTATGACATTTTAGTTTAGAAAATTACCTATTTGTCTTTTCTTTATCAAACCGAAAAGTCGAAAACTTCACACTTGGCCAAAAATCTCATAATGTTTTTGTTATTCTAAGTTGTTGATCAAGCTTTAGCATTAGATGAGTTGACCTCAACGTACATATATAGGGAGGAGCATCCTTTTGATTTTGTACATAGTATATCTCCCAGTTTTTATTGTTCAATGCTGAAAGAGGTATTGCCAGTTTTCATCTTGTATGATTTCTTCTTCTTTTTTAACCCCCTTTTCAGCTTTCTTTTCAAATGTGGACAAATCAAATGCAAGAGACTTTGAACTCGAAGAAAAAGGGAGATACTGCATTCCGGCATAAGGATTTAAATGCTGCAATTGAGTGCTACACTCAGGTTAACTTTTTTAGTTTTGCAATTTTTTATTTCTTCATTAATATTTATTTCTAAGGATACATTTGGCTTAATTTTGTTGCATGCTTCTGCTTCATTGAACATCAGAAAATTTTTGGTGTTTTAATGAACTTGGAGAGAAAAAAAAAATCTAGTTGCATGAACTGCTGAAATGCAGCATTCTTAGGACATTATTTTAGACAATTTCTTAGAAGAACTTTTAATGAATTTTAGCTTTCGTTTTTAATTAATTAACTAATTATTTTTATTATTTATTATTAATTAAGATTATGATATTTTATTATAATTGTATGACATTCATAATAATATCAATTTTAGCATTAAATAGCTCATATTAGTGCCACAAGAATTTTTTAGCAAACAAGATTAGGAAATATTGATAAAATTTTACTAAATTATCTTTCATTTTACTCAACAATTTAGCACATCGTACACCATTACTACATCAAAAATTCAAAACCAATACCGAATGGAGCCCAAGTTCCCAGGATTTTTTTTTTCTTAAAAATTTTAAGTGGTCATATTTATCTATAAAATATTATTCAATTTTTTTTTTCTAGTGTTTTGAACCTATGTAGTCATTGGCTTTCATGTTACCCCTATGTAGTTAGGACTTGAAACTATTTTTAGGAGGGTGGAACACTATAGGTTCTAATTACTAATACAATGATGCACTAGTGGATGGACACCTATTAAACCTGAAGTGTAAGCTAATAGTTAAGGGCCATTAACATGAGAGTTGTCTACATTGGGCGTCATTTTTTCTCGACTAGAAGTTTCTCAACACGATCAAATAACATGTACCAAAATTCTACTCTATTAGGTGGAGTTTGTAGGTTGGATTTACTTGCTCTTGAACCTTGCTTAATCATGATATAACATTTAAAGACAATGAGAGACACAAACAACATTGAATGCTTGATCCAACTTATATCATCTATTTTATTACCATTTATTAGGAGGGTGAAATATAAGAGTCCAAGTTCAATAACTTATGGATGGACATTCATCATCCTAAAAGCTTAAGTTGATATGTAACTTGCACTACTACCATATTAAGAACTCAAATGTTATTTCTATATTGATATGAGATTGTTTTCTCTCTCTCTAGTGCTTTTCTACAACTTAATAAGAAAGCGCTAGAAGAAGATTACCTTTATCCACCATATGAAGTATTCATGTAATTGCCATTTTAATCAATGTGTATTAAGACCTGCAATGCTTTATGGTGCAGAATGTTGTCTATTAAAAGAGATGCATAATATTAAGTTAAGTATTGTAGAGATGAGGATGCTCAGGTCGATTAGGGCTTTACTCTTAGAGACAGGATACGAAATGAGCATATACATGAAAAGGTTGGAGTATTCCAGTGGAAGATAAGATTAGAGAGAGTTGTCTTAGATGGTTTGGTCGTATAAAACGGCGGCCTTCTAATGATCATGTTAGAAAAGTAGATGTATTAGATTTGACGTATGTTAAGAAAGATAGAGGGAGATCTAAAAAAACTTGGTTAGAAAATATTAGAAATGAAATTTCTTTATTAGATTTAGATGAGAATTTGACTCTTAACAGTACAATGGAGAAAAAAGGTTCATGCAGCCGACCTCACATAGTAGGATAAAGGCTTATTGTTGTTTTTATTGTTGTTGTTGCATGTATTTGCAAGCATTGGAACACAAATTATTGCTTGGCGCCCTTTTTTTGTAGGCATTTGTTCACTAATACACCCAAAAAAATCAGCGCAAAAATACATTTGAGGTCCAGTTTTTAAAGGGGACGGAGAGAATGTTTTTATTGGTTTACCTAATCAAAATCTAACGTGTCTTGAGTTAAAAATAGACTTTTTTCTATAGCATAACATTCCTATGTAAATTTGCTATGTTTTTAAGAAGCTTGAATTGAACTTAGTGTGCCATTTCTTGTACAAGTTCTTTTGCAAAGATGAACAACATGCAAGTTTCTCACACAACTTCATAACTTTCGCAGTTCATCGATGTCGGAACCATGGTTTCTCCAACTGTCTTTGCTCGTCGCAGTCTCTCTTACTTGATGAGCGATAAACCCCAAGAAGCACTTAATGATGCAATGCAGGCCTTGGTCATATCTCCAACTTGGCCAACTGCATTCTATCTTCAAGCTGCTTCTCTTTTCGCCCTCGGAATGGAGAATGAAGCTCGCGAAGCACTCAAAGAAGGATCTTCCCTGGAAACTAAAAAGAATGGAAGCTCTGCGCGCTGAAGAAATCAGAATAAACCAACACAGTATGGCATAATTGAAACACATACATGGAATTAACTTTCCAGATTTTGAGGATTTCATTGCTTTTTTGGAGAGTGTTCATCTCATCAATTTTTTGAAGGATTAAATCCATCAGTTTCAGGCATCAATCATTGAAATGGTGAAGGGAATTTCTGTCATGTTCTATGAGCACACTATGTTTTGTATTATATGGTGGCAACAAAGATGCCTATGGAAGAGATTTCAAAATGTTTAGCTATTTCTCAATTGTGAAGGCATTGATATTGATGTTAACCTGTATTTGTTCTTCAGGGTTTGATTTTAATTGTATTTATATGACCCTATCATTCAGGTTCTTTTTAATAAGACTTGCCTTCTGGTAATATTTCATGCATATTCTTCTTCCATTATTTTGTAAATGGGATAAATTTCAAAATAATCCTCCGACTATTAATATTTGACCAATTTAATCTTTAGAGTATCACGTTGCTAGAATGTAGTCCTATGATTATCAATAATGGATTCAAATTAGTTCCTCTGTAAGACTTGGTTTGGGATGAATTTTTTATTGTTTCTTAAAGCATCTTTTTATTATAAAAATTAAAATTTTTGTATTAAAAAGATGCTTCAAGAAGCAGTAAAAAAGTTGTTCAAAATAAAGTCTGACTACAATGGGATCAATTTTATATCACAATTATAATATGAGATGTCATTTTAGATCAATTTGTATAGATTTAGGATTAAATTGTAGAAATGTGATATTTTGGGAATAAATTGGCCACATGAATAATCTGGAGGTTTTTATTTTTAGATTTTTCTGTTTTGTAAATTAATCTCTTTTGACTGAGCTTAATGTTTTAGAAGTAAGGGAGAAGTTAGCCAGAGGATTTTTAGTTTTTTTTTTTTTTTAATTTAAATTTAACCCTTGATGTATGACATTTTTTATAAAGTAAATATTTTAATATTTGAAAACTACTATTAAATTTGTTCTCTTAGAAAAAACCAAGTCTGATATTTTGGAAAATTTCAAACATTTTTAGGTTTTATTTACTATAATATTATTATTATTTTTTAAAATAATTTTTTAGCATAAAAAATTTTTGAATTAAAAATTTATGTGTTTTATAAAATAATAAGAAAGCTGTGTCAAATAAAATCTTATTTTAGAGTGAACAGAACAATGTATTTATTTTGTCCTTGGAGATGATTGATGATGATATAATGTTCATAATTAATGATGCTTTTTTTAGGTGTTATTAAATTAATTATATAATATTAAATTATTATTTTAATAACAGAATCATAAGTCACTAAAATTTTAAATTCTCATCCCTTCTCATTTTCGGCAACAGAGAAATGAAAAACAAATTTAAGAGAGAAAGAGGAGAGAAAAAAAGCTAGTATTTGAAAGTCCAGGAATGACTTTCATCCATCGAGCTTGTTGGAAGATTTGCTCATCTCGCTGTAGAAACCTTTATCCTATTTCTAATTTCAAAGATTTATATTTTTGATATTTTTTTTATTAAATTTGTGTTTTTGTTATAAAAAAATGAGGATAATTTTGTATTGATAAAACTTTCAAATTATAACTTTTTATATGTTATAGAGATTGAGATCATAAATATTATGAATATTTATTTGAGATTTTTCACCTGAAGATTTTGAAAATAGAATAATTTTTTCCTACTCTGAAATTTATTTTGACATTTAAAAATAGTGATTTAGTTCAACTAAAGCTTTTGAATGCTATTTTATGTAATATCCGGTAATTTGGTTAAATTTTTAAAATGTGAATTTTTGCTCAGTGGGATTTTCTTTTATCTATCGTTAGGATATTTTGATACTTTCTGAATTAATCTCAGTTATGCTTTATTTGTTACTATACATTGGAAATGCATTTGAATATGTGATTGAAATTATGATTATAGTACTATGATAATAATGTGCATGTAAAATACAAATAAAGACTTGTTGACCCGTTGGTTGGAGATTAATTGACCTATATAAGATGGTAGGTCGACGGGCTTTCCTATAAATACTATGGTTTGATGTTATCATCTACTTATTCACGTGATACACTAATTAAGAGTTATAAGGAGATAATTAATGTGCCAACGGGCAAAGATTGATAACTCTATTTACTGAGCCAATATTTACTGATACTGAAAAACATCGTGATAGCCAAAATTTTTACTTGTTTAGTGTAACTACTAAAATGAATGTTATATAAACATTATTTAATTATATTATTGTATGAATTTGTTATTAACACTATTATTTATTTATTGATATAAAAACATGATATATATATATATATATACATTGAGCATGTTATATATAACATATATTGAGCATGTGATTAAGATATTGATTTAATATTGGTATAGAATAACTGGATAATATGTGTACACTCTTATATAAGTTTATTGTCTTGATATGATTTTAACGGCCCTCACAAATGATTTGATTTTATAGCTTTATACAATCTCTTTATTGATTGATAATAATGATAAGAATATTGATTTATGGATTTAATATCATACTAATTTATCGGCTTTTGTATTGTACTATTTTATAGTTTATAGATTTTACTATTATTGTATGTGAGTTTTATTGTTTATACACTAATTCAACAAATATCAATTATGATAATATTTCATGCAGATTCTTCTTCCATTATTTTGTAAATGAGATAAATCTCAAAATAGTCCTCCGACTATTTGTATTTGACCAATTTAATCTTAAGAGTATCACATTGCTAGAATGTAGTCCTACGATTATCTATAATGGATTGAATTAGTTCCTCTGTAGGATTACAACGGGATCAATTTTATATCACAATTATGATATGAGATATCATTTCAGATCAATTTGTATAGCCGAGAGATTAAATTGGAGCAATGTGATATATTGGGAATAAATTGGCCACAAATGAATAGTCTGGAGATTTTTTTGCGATTTTTTTTTTTTCATTTTGTAAATGAATCTCTGATGCCTGAGCTTAATGTTTTAAACGAAAGGAAGAAGTTAGGCAAAGAATTTTTAGTTAAATTTAACTCTTGATGTATGATACTTCTTTTTTAGATTGTAAGCCCTTTTTATAAAGTAAATATTTTAGTATTAGAAAATTTCTATTAAAATGTTCTCTTCGAAAAAAATCAAGTATGTGATATTTTGAATATTTTCAAGCATTTTTAGATTTTGTTTGGTATAATTTTTTTACTATTTTTTAAAATAACTTTTTAGCATAAAAATTTTTTCAATTAGAAATTTGTGTGTTAAAAAAATTACTTTATAAAAAAAAAAAAATTGTCCCAAACAAAATCTTATTTTGGGATGAACAGCTTGGGCTTGGAGACGAAAATTATTGCCCTACTTTTGATATAGCCTCAAGAGAAACGCCTTAATCTAAGATTCTTGTAATAATATCTGAGTGGACACTTAGCTTGTACATGAGTACGTTGGACCTCCTTAATCACTTGCTTAAGGCTCCCTTAACTTGTTAGATAAAGAATTACATCTTCTTAACCTTTTAGTCCATATGATGGAGTCAGCGGCGGATCTACCTTTTAAAAAATATATATTATTATATAATTTTTAGGTAATTTGTTCTCCGTCATCTATTTTTTGTCTTTATTATAAGGGTTTTTAGGCAATTGCCTCCCCCCCCCCAAAAGTTTTAAAATACTATGATCTTTAGGCAATTACCCCATCATAATTAAACAAGTTGTGTAGAAGTCTTATTGTTAGGGAACAATGAACCAAATACTAAAAAACAGTAAATAGAAAAAATTTGTTCCATAGGCTCCGTCAAGAATAGATGTCTCTTCGACTCCTGACATATATACAAAATCTCTGCACTTTTATATATAATTTTTGTGATAGAAAACTCAATCATGGTTATCATGTTGCTGATTATTTGCTTTTTCTGCCTCTTTTTGTGTGCCAATGGATTTCTTGTGAGTTAAATCAATCCCACCATAAAATATTTTGTCCTTATATATTTCGTGGCCATTAGTTTATGTTTTGCGATGACCTCCTCCCTCTTCATAACCGTCCGATCAAAAGCATCTACACGAAGAAAGCCATTTCTACGGCTTCGATTTCTCCAAACCAATTGACCACTAAGCCCCCATACCTCCACCGCATAAAACCGACCTTTCTCAGCCCATACAAATCACCTGTTGCCATCTGGTGGATCGGTCAAACCGGCCTGGCCGGTTAACCCCCGTATCGCAGCCACAAGTCACCCTGTCAAAGATGCACGAATCTTCCACACGGAAATACGTCAACGAAAGGCACGTGTCGGTGACGAATCTTCTCGAAGTTGTCAGCAATGAGGTCTACATTAATAATTATAATAAAAATTTTAAATTTATTATATTACGAAATTATGATTTTTTTTTTCATATTTAATATGCTTTATATAAAATGGCTTGCAATGAAATTTTGTCATTAAGTAAGACAATCAATCACAATAATCCACTTAAGAAAATAATTTGAAATTGTAGGTATCTACTTTCTAAATTAGGAGGAAGTTATTAGCAATAATGTGTTATTATTAGGGCATTTTGTCTCAAGTTGATAAATTTATTGTCAAAATTTTGGAAGTATTTGATTTAAAAGATGAGGAATGTTGGTAAATTGGTCAATTTGAACGATTTTCTCTTTAATAAAAAATTTATAAATATTGTGCAACTTGTTTAGATTTAGTATTCAGTTCAACATGTTCTGATCTGATATGAATAAGATGAGTTAAATTTCTGCATTTGAATTCTTCTACGTGTGTCTATGAAAGTTTTAGATGCATGCATGTGACTATGTGAGAGTGTGCATGTATTTCGAAGCGGGTCCCACGGATTATATTTGCATGTTTGTAAAATATGAAGTTTTGCCCTTATGGCGTCACGACACTAGGTTTGGCGGCTCCGTGCAAGTGGCGCTCTCGAGTTTTTGACAAATAAATTCAACGCGGCGGTGTTGGGGGTGGCGTTGTGGCGCTATGGGCTCTTTGAAGCTAGTGCAGTGTGGCACAACAGCGCTACACTGAATTTTAATGTATAAAATACATGAATTTACAATTTGATCTCACTCGATCCGTTTCGACAATTGATGCTAGAGAAATAAGAAGAGGGATTCCTTGAGTGAGAAAGTCCATTTTGAGCCACTTCTAATCTTTTTTTTTTTTTTTTTTTTTACTTTTGGCCCAATTTTAAAAGTTATTTGGTTCGAGGCAGGGATATTTCGCCCATCTCAATAAAAAAAAACAAAACAAAAACAAAAACAAAATTTTTTCAAAATTTTTTATTAAATTTCTATTTTCTAACTTTACGCTCATAAAATTTTTATTATATAACTTTATGTATGCTGTAAAGAGATCAATTAAGAATATTTTGATAATTTTCTAAAAATTTTACAGCTGATTTTTTTAATTGAGCATTATTTTAATTGATTAAAAAATAATCCTGAACTCAAAAAATAATATTGTTATATAATTAAAGTCTCAAAAAGTATTTTACACAATCACATGTGACTTGATTAAATTCTGATATTTTATATTTATGTTCTATAGTTTTTGTGTTGGCTATCATTATAATATATTTTTTTATGAAATATTGAAATTAGTTCACTTATTCTTTAATTATAGCAATGCAATTAATTATGTATCTTAGTGGTTGAAATAAAAGTTCTGAGGAGATTTGTTGTGAGAGAAATTAGTTGTTGCGGTGCCTATAAGGCATATTTTGGTGCTTATAAGTCATATTTGAATAATTGCATCGCATATTAAGGTGTTTTACGCATATTCTGTTCTGATGTGGTCTGCTGAGCTATATTAGCTCACAGATATGTTCACATTCTTTTTTTACTGTCTCGAGAAAGGAATGAACCAGTCAAGTTACAATGTCAGGATCTGATATGAGTTTGTTGTAGTACTCATTCCTTTTGATTTTTGTACAGTCTTGTCTAGTATGGTTGGTTCTATTTTTTACTTTAGTTGGTAGGCATATATTATGATTTAATTATTATATATACATTTGGATAAGGAAATGAAAATTTTGGATGAATTTATTTATTGTGCTTGATGTTATTAGTAGCTTTATGGTTAGTTATTTATTTTAAAATTGTATTAGAAGAAAATTTTTAATAAATTCAAAACTTAGATCTTAGGATTTGCCTATTTCAAGCCAACACGATAAGACATGTTTAGTCTAAGTCTTATAAGATTAAGTTATAACATATTAAGGGCTTTTAATAATTAGGAAAAAAATATGTGTTAGAAAATTTTTTTGGCCAAATTTTCAATGAATTATTCATCAATGTGCAATAAAATGATAGCATGCCAGACACAAATTAGTCTAGAAGTGAATCCCTTCAAAATTATAGCAAATGTTTTTGGCATATAAACATCAATAGATAATTTAAGGTTTATCACTATTTTAAAAATCAGGTCGGGCTCAGGTTGACTCATCAACCCGAAATTGACCCAAAAATGACATGTTTTTGACCTGAGAACCCGATTTTGACCCAAAGAGTGGAGTTTAACCCATTTTTGGACCCGAAAACTAGAGTTTTATGTTCGAATCGGGTCATTCGAGTCGGGTCGAGTTTGACCTGAAATTGACACCCCTAGCTGAAATACAGAAATAGAGAAAATTTCATATATTATTTAATTTAATGATGATGTCACAAAATTTTATATGCAATTAAATCTATTAAATTTGCTAACTGATCCCAAGTAAATTTATCTGGACACGTGTCGGTAACTTCCCCACTCCCCCAGCCCCTCGAGATTCTAAACGGCCCTTCGACTCAGTATAAAACGAACACCCACCCTCCAAATACGAACCAAAACCAACCACAGCTTTCGCGTTCTTCGGCCTCGTATTTTGTTGTAACTTGGTTTTCCTTCGATCATGGCAGAACAAACCCTCACCGGAGACCTAAAACTAGCCGCCAGAAAATTCCCATCTCGGCGATCGCTATCCGTTCCCGGCAAGATTGAAATCACGTACTCTCGCCTCGACAGCTTAATCGACTCCGCCGCCTCAAGCCTAATCGCCGCCGGTGTGGTCCCCGGAGATGTTATCGCGCTCACATTCCCCAACACCGTTGAGGTCAGATTTATATTCTTAATCTAGTTCTTCAATTTCGTACCCAATTAATTCGGGAAGTTAATTAAACGATTGACTGATGATTTATTTATTACAATGATCGATCGCGATCGATTTGTGCAGTTCGTGATTATGTTTTTGGCGGTTATCAGATCGCGCGCGACGGCCGCGCCGCTCAATTCTTCGTATACTCAGGAGGAGTTCGAGTTCTACCTCTCCGACTCTGAATCGAAGCTTCTCCTCACGAATAAGCAGGGGAATGCTGCGGCGGTTAATGCCGCGGCCAAGCTTGGCTTACCCCACGCCACAGCCGATCTGCCCGACGCCTCCAGCGTCGTGCAGATAGACGGACTGCCGGGCACAGCGGTCGTAACAGACGATTATCCATCGCCGGTTTCTACAATCGCCAACGAGACCTCCGACGTTGCACTTTTCCTGCACACCTCCGGCACAACAAGCCGGCCGAAGGGGGTTCCCCTCACACAGCAAAACCTCGCCGCTTCGGTCAAGAACATCCGATCAGTCTACCGCATCACGGAAACCGACTCAACCCTCATCGTTCTCCCCCTCTTCCACGTACACGGTCTCCTCGCCGGGCTCCTCAGCTCGCTCACAGCCGGTGCTGCCGTGGCTCTGCCGGCCGTTGGACGATTCTCTGCTTCGACCTTCTGGACAGACATGCGGGCAGCCGGCGCCACCTGGTACACTGCGGTTCCCACCCTTCACCAGATCCTACTTGACCGCCATGCCTCAGCATCGGAGGCGCCATACCCGCCGCTCCGGTTCATCCGCAGCTGCAGCGCGTCGCTAGCTCCGGCGGTTTTCTCGCATTTAGAGGCTACTTTTGGAGCGCCGGTACTGGAGGCGTACGCGATGACGGAAGCCTCGCATCTAATGTGCACGAATCCACTGCCAGAAGACGGTCCACACAAACCCGGTTCTGTGGGACGGCCAGTCGGTCAAGAATTGGCAATTCTCGACGAGGCCGGTGCTGTTCGGCCGCCAGGATTTCCTGGTGAGGTCTGCATCAGAGGACCGAACGTGACCAAGGGGTATAAGAATAACACGGAGGTGAACCAGGCCGCTTTCTTGCACGGTTGGTTTCACACTGGCGATATTGGTTTCGTTGACGATGATGGGTATCTTCACCTTGTCGGCCGCATCAAGGAGCTCATCAACCGAGGAGGTGAAGCCCTTACGCGATTCAATTTGGGAAATAATTTCAGTTTGATTAGAAATTAACGCTTGATTTGGTTTTGTGGCAGGTGAAAAGATTTCGCCTATTGAGGTTGATGCCGTGTTGCTAGCCCACCCGGGAGTCTCACAGGCGGTGGCCTTCGGCGTTCCTGATGACAAGTACGGCGAGGAGGTAAAGCATCTCTGTTCCAAAAAAAAATCTTGCATTTATTTTTAAAATAAATTGTATTTTTATAAAAAATTTAGATAAATTTAATGAAAATTGTTTTTCTTATGACATCAAAATTAAAATAATTAGGAATAAAATTCTCATTGCTCCTCAATTCTTAGTGAATTACAACTGGATTGGGAAATAATGCCTAACGATGATTGTCCTCTTGCAGATAAACTGTGCTGTGATTCCGAGAGAAGGGACAGAGATTGATGTGGAGGAGATGAAGAGTTACTGCAAGAAAAATCTGGCATCATTCAAAGTACCGAAGAAATTTTTTGTGACGGAGTCGCTACCGAAGACGGCGACCGGTAAGATCCAGCGGCGGATGGTGGCCGAGCAATTTGTGGCTCAGGCGAAAGCTACCAAGGTCGGGGCTTAAGCTTTTACCTTTAAGCTTAATTAAATTGTTCGGCTCATTTCGATCGGTTATATTGCTAAACAAGAAGAAGGCTTAGAAGTTATAGGAATAGCTTGAAAGCGGACATAGAAAAAATTAAAAATAATAATGCTTGTAAGATATTATGATAAAAAAAGCTTTAAGATGGATTTGTATTAATCTCAATATAAATTAGACGGTTTGTAAGTATATGTTGATAGATTTTACATCAATATATGATTTTGTTTTCTCAAAGAAAGAGCCAACGATCCAACCAATAATCCAATTTTAATGTTTAGATCGTTTAAGTCTATAATAAATGTTTAAGAAATGATTTTATATTAAATATTAGAAAGTTGATGTTAATTATAATCAGGAGGGGAATGGAGAGTGACGTAGCTAGCAAAGACACTCATGGATCTCTTATTTGCACCTGACGGTGCATTTTAACTTATATATATCACCCTTATTCATGGCCATCTATGATATGCTACTTGGGTCCCATTGGCCACAAGTGTGACAAAATTATATATTTTTTTCTAAGAAAAATAAACTTTTTTTTTTAAATAGTTTGATAAGTTCTCGGATCATGGCAGGCGAATTATTAAGTCTGGTGATCGGACCGTCCGGACACCAATTCAGACGTGCCACACCACCCAGATACATTGGGCCCCGGGTGTATCTGGGTGACATGGCGCGTCTGGATTGGTGTCTGGAAGAATCCGGAAACCAGACGTAACAATTTTCCCAACTATTGAACCTTTGTGGGAAGCTTCCCGGCAAGTTTGGAATTATGGTAACCAATAAGTAGGTCTCAATCATTGAAGAACTCATAGTTTCTTTCTTCTAAAAATATACCATTGACAATCAAAGTCAGATTTGCCATCCTTTTGTGAAAAACAAAGGACTTCAAAGCAAATATTAGGGTTTTTCCTTTGTTGACTTTGATGTATATTAAGAAAATATGTTTGGTATTTTACGATCATAATCAAAAGCTAATTTTCACAATCGGATCTGCAAGAACATAATAGCTCTAAAATATTATTGTTCGACTTAAAAAAAAAATTTATGATGGACATAGGACCTTTTGAAAAAAGTTAATTCCCCAACAACATATTTACAATCATCTTTATAAAAAATTATAGAAGATCCAAATGAACCCTTAATTTTAAAGTGAAGATAAGTTATTTATTAGGGGAAAAAGTTAAATTATTATAAGTTATGATAATATGAAAAAATTATTTATGATATATCATCAAAAAAATTTCCGGATCAGTCCCAAATCTCGAAGCCAATTTTTATTGGAAACTTCCGAAATTAAATTTGGGACCATCCAAATTCCGATTTCAACAAACTTATAGTCGAACTGAACGTCTCAAAAAGATGAACCTAATGACATCAAATTTGTTCCAATTTGAGCCCAAATGGATTTAAATCAAGGACCATAAGCACATTTGAAAGTTTCAAATCATAAATTGGACAATCAAATGATTTTCAAATTTAACATGCTTATAGTCAAATCGAGCGGCTTGACGAGACAAATCCAACAAGTTCAAGATCGAGGAATTCAGACACCTTTAAGGCACTTAAATACTCAATAAACGATCCATAATCAAGGGAATCAAAATCGATAGTCCATTCAAACCACATCGAACATGCCCTTGATCTTCTCCATATTTACAGATCGCACCACTTCTATAAAACTATAAATAGGCCCCTCATTCTTTACAAAGGGGAGGAAAAAAGAGAAATATGGGAGGAGAGGAATAGAAATCTGAGATATCTCTAGCAACAAAATTCCTCATTTGTAAAGAATGATCATATACGAGCACGCTTAACTTCAAGAATGACTATAATTGCTAGAAACGGATACGATATCAAGAGGTTATACATCCCAAGAATGTTCACATACGACCACGCTTAACTTTAAAATTTCTATTAATTTTCAATCCTTAAACCGAAAAATATGTCATCATTCAAACGTTTAACTTCATTATACTTCAAGGGTTTCACAATGAACATAAAATGATTTTCTCCAAATGAAATAACTAAATCAATAAAGAAATCTTAAGAAACTCTTACTAAACAGAAAAGTTGGTTCTCATGTGTACGATTCATCTCAATTTTATTTTTTTTCTCATGTATACAAACAAAAAACAGATAACCGCCCGATCAATGATTGTCACTGGACTTTCGATGGACTTCCGTCCGGCCACTAATTATTGTCGGATTTCCTACCGACCACCTTCATCCAACTACAGTCCTTCCAACCATCATCCAAGAAATCATACCAAATAAGGAGTTCTAGCTTGTGTGGTGCTCATATTCATTCACAATTCTTGCATTAATAATATAATAAGATTAAAATGCCAAAATTATTATTCTGTGCAATTTGTACAAAATGAAATAACTATAGTTTTAATCAGTGAAATTATGAAATCATTCAATCAAAATATCCAAAATAATCAGTACTATGATATACAAAAATTTTTATGGTAGAAGTTTATTAAATCTAAATAAAATATAATAAAATTAATTTGGGAGAAATTAAATAGTAGAAAGTAAAATCTTTGAAAATAAAAATAGGATTAAGTCACCTACAATGATATGAGTAATTTTCATAAAAGCGACAAAAAAAACCAGCAGCCCAAAAACTGATTTCTCATTCATCTCCCCTCCTTCCCCTCTCTTCTTCTTTGTTTCCTTCATGGGCAAGCCGAGCGAGCGAGGGGGAGAGTGGAGCGAGTGGCTTTTAAATATATATAAAAACTCATTTTTGTGTGTGGCGCCATGACACTAAATTGACCCAGCATTGATTCGTCGCATGTGATTCTAGAGTTACTATAAAACAAAGACTTATGGTGCTGAGGCGCCACTCTCTGGCACTTCTCAGCATCATTACACCTAAAGCACAACTCGTAGTGATCCATGCAGCTTTCTAAAAAATATAAAAATCTATATTATTCAAAATCCTGGCTGTTACAAAATCGGCGTTTATTGACTTCGTTGTATGGCATCCCTAACAACATTGATGCATGTCTTCACCTATAATGCCAATGCATGCTATTAACACAAACTTTAATTGCCTCCATAGCCAATAATGTCAATAAACACCATGAACTATAAAATTACCACATGCCATTAAAACCAACTTCAACACCTTCCAATTTCTGCACTGCTGGTCGCAATAAATAGTGTTCACACCACCACCTACAAGGCCGATGCATGCTATCAAGATAAATGCCAACACCTATTGGCTTCATTACTTGTCATCACCATTAACGTTAACACATGTCATCACCTATAAGGTTGATGGGGATCTTATAGGTGATCACCTACAAATGCTAGCACCCATCGACTTCATTTCTTATCATTGATAATAACATTGACATTGCCTATAAAGTTGATACACATTTTTGATGAAAATGCCAATGCTTGTCATTTCTAATAATATTGGCATACACGATGGCCTATAAGATTGGCATGTGAGTAGACAAAAAACTGTATACGCGTTGATGCCATCACCCACCATTGCTATTAAAGTCAACATAATTTATTGCTTATAAGAAAATTTTACATCATTGGCACTAATATCTACACGTAAGGGAATTTTATTTCCCATCATTGCCATTGATGTTGATGCACACCATCGCCTGTATATTTGATGCAAGTCGTAGACACATATAAGGATGCTCCTTGACATGTTTGCCTACTACCACCAATAACAACAATACCCTTATTAACAATAAAGCTGATGCATGTTGTGGAACAATGACTTCCTTATCCTTCATCGTTGATATCAACAACATACAATACTTCCTATAAGACCATTGCATATCATTGACACACACACTGGCACCCACCAACTTTAGATCTCACCACTGACAGCAAATTCAACATACATAATCACTTATAAGATCGATACACATCATTGACATACATATTGATGTATATTATCACCAAAAATATGGACATGCACCATCCCTTGTTAGATTAATGCAAGTCGTGAACACAAAAGTCTAAGCACATTGACTTCATTACCTATCATTGCTAACAACATCGATGTGTGTCATCTCCTATAAGAAAAATGCATATGATCAACCCCAACACTGAAGCCCGCAAGCTTCATTGCTTGTCGTCGTCAACAGTGCCAACGCACGCCATCGTCCATAAAGCCTAATCACACATATGTATCAATTAATTATAACTTCTGATGTCAACACCAAGATTTATGTTTAACTTTTTGATCTCTAATCTTCTCTCCTCAAATGAAAATGACAGAATATACCATCGAAGATCTCCTGAAGATAGCTTTAATGTTTCAAATCTCCTCAAATAAAAAATATCTCTTGCGCCCTTTTTTATCGTATGCATACTTAACCTTCTTATAAATTAAGACGTTAAACTCTCATTTTCTACTAACATAAATTTTCTATCGCAACAATAAATTTATTAGTAATATTTATCATATTGATTAAAGACAACTCGAATTTGGTTGCTTGAGAGTTCCATTCATAATTTTTATATGGTTCCAACTTCATCCAAGAAATGAGCCAAAACCAAAATCTTAGCGCAATTTTTTATTAGTTTCTTTTTCAATTCGGCGGTCCAATCGTCACGCGAGCTTTGACTTTTTCTTCCAGCTTTTGGGCTTCTACCTTTTACGATCGTTGGATCTATCTACGAAAATCAAACAATTTCTACGGCCATGATTTCACCAGATCAACTTTCCAGTTTTAGCCGCCTAAGCCTAGAACTGTTAAAAACGGGTTTCTAGTCGAACCCGAATCTAACCCGGTACTTTTTAACCTGATCGAGCCCGACCTATTTTTGCAAACGGTTATATTTTTTGAACTCGACGACCCGCTTCGGGTCCGCATCAACCCAAACCCCACCCGCTTCTTTTATGTTTTACTAAAATATTTTTATTTAATTCGATTTATTTAAACATAAATAAAATTAAGGTAAAACTTACCTAAATCAATTTAAAACAAATAGCATTTACTTATTTCAAAATAATCTTCTAAAACACTTCTAAATCAATTAAAAACATGTCAAATTAGGTTGATTTTTGATTTCGGGGTCAACCCGAATCTGACCCGATTTTACAAACGGGTCTAAATCCCTATCCCGAACCCGGCCCAGTTCGAGTACGAGTTAACTCGAACCCAAAATTTTTGGATCAGATTCGGATCGGATCAAATATTCACACCCCTTTCTAAACCTACATACATACCCCCACCGCATAAAACCAACCCAATCTCCATAAAAGTTTCACAAACAATACATATAATCTCTTATATTATTTTGATTATATTAATTTGTTGGGAATATAAAGAACCTCTAAATTGATGGGCCAGTGGGGGCCCATACATTTAAGGCCACAAATATAAATCTAAAATTTCTTAAAGTTGACGAGCTCCACACGCCAGCTCTCATTTTTCATTCTTTTAAATAAAATTTATATTAAGTTTAATTAAATAAAAAGGAGTGAGATTAACGAATAATTTAATATGTAGCAAATGACAGAAATAGTTTTGCGTATTCTAACCAAAATGCTTAACTTTTTGATGTATTCATTAGAATGCGCTTGATATATCATCAAAAAATTATCTTGACCTGACATGAATTTCGAGGAAAAATCAAGTTGAAAATTTCAAAAATTAAATCGAAGACCGACTGGGCTCTGATTTCAGCAAACTTATAGATGAACTGAACGTCTCGAAAATACGAACCCAACGACATCAAATTCGACTCAATTCGAACCTAAATGAGTTCAAATCAAAGACCCAAAGCATATTTGGAAGGTTCAAACCATAATTTGGATTACCAAACGTGAATGCTTATAGTCGAATTGAGCGGCTCTAATCAAACCCTCTCTTCATGCAGTCTGTGATAATTCTGTCCTTGTCGTTGGGGGTGTTAATCCAATGTGTGTGTGTCTTTGGATGGTCAGGAGGGGTCTATTATTGCTCTAAATTCGAGTTACATTGATCATGTATTTGGGGGTGTTGATGATTATTTGGGGGTTAATACAATGACTTTGGACTCTGGTTTAGCCTGTGGTGTTTCTGTTCGTATGGGGATGGAACTTCTTGTGGCTCCTTTTAAGCCGCCTAGAAGCACCCTTTGTGCTGAAATGAATGATAATGTGAATGAAAATTCTTGTGGTACTGTCCTAGTAGCTGGCCCCTCCTGTGTGGTAGTTGTGCCGGATGCGGGTGTTTTGTTGGATAATAATGTGGTTTCGGGGGACGTTGTTCCCTCTGGTGATGATCATTGCGACGTTGTTTTTGCGACTGATGTTGTTCCTTATGTTTGTTTAGAGGGTGGGGGTGCTACCCCGCCTGTTGGTGGTGTTAGGACTGCTCATATTATTAAGCCGAATAATGATTTGCGTAATTCTGCTCCTTTTTGGCCTCTTAATTTCTGATGGTGATGATCCTTTATCTAATAGTTTTAATAAGTTGTATTTTAATGTTCCTATCTCTGTTATTTCCAAGGATGATTTGCAATCTCATCTATCGAGGGATAGATTTGCAATCTCATCTATCGAGGGATAGTGAGCATCCTTTCGAGAATGAGAGCGGGTGAATACCCCATTCCCAAAATAAATAAATAAAATGGTAAATTCTTTCTCTCTTTTGTTATGCCACTTTCAGCATACATAGCAAAAATAATATTCAAATTAAGAGTTTGCCCTAATACAAAAAATTTTTTTGTCTTATATTTATGATATGAATTTATATCACGTGCTGCTCACCCAAAACCTCCCCCCTTATTTCATATTGAATCGCTTTCTTGAGAAGAAATGGACTTCTACTTGCCAATTCGACGCATCTATTATCATATTAAATAGTATTGTTTTTTAGTACTATAAGTTATCACAAGAAATATTTATTCTACATCGCTCACCAACTAATATGATCATGCCGATCAATCGAACCTATCAACATTGATTCTTCGAACTCCCATCATGTAGTGCATCATATATGATGCATATTTGCTGCATCGAGCCAATGCTTTCTCCCTAAAGAAGGGCCTTATTTATAATTAACCACAAAAATTAGTGAATTCATTCAAATTGGACTAGGCTCTGTGATTTTTCTCCTTTCTGGAAATTTTCACGTAAAAATATTGGTCTCTTATGAACATATTTTTAGTACAAAAAAAGGCTTCCTTTGGGATGAATAGGAAGCCTTTTTTAATGCTCTCTAAAACATATTTTTAGTAAAGAAAAAAAATTTAAACAAAAAAATTTTTGTATTAAAAAGTTGCTTAAAAAATAATAAAAAAACCATCCTAAATCAAAATTAAAATGCTAAATTCTCTCTCTTTTGTTATGCGACTTTCAGCATACATATATAGCAAAAATAATATTCCGATTAAAAGTTTGTCCTAATACAAAACTGTTTGGTCTGACGCTTACGATTATGTACTTTAACTGCCCTTTTCTTATTTCTGGCTCCTTATGTGTTTGAGCCTATCTTGTACTATTTTTTTATTTAATGAAATATCTTTTTGGAAAAAAAAAATAGTCGAATTCAGCAGCTCGACGAGACCAATCAAACGAGCCCATAATCACTGAATTCCAATATCAATAACACATTCAAATGCCCAACAAATGGTCCACAATCAAGGGATTCAACATCGGTCGTCCATTCAAAGCACTCCAAATTTACTCTTGATTTTACTATTATATACTGGTCATATCACTCTAAAAATTATAAATAGACATCTTATTTGTGATGAGAGGGGACCCAAGCAAGAAGAGAAAAAGAAACAGAAGAAGATAAACTTGAATTCTTTTGTTCTAAATTCTAAACCTTCACCCGACAAATATGCTACGTCTTAAGAAGAAAAAAAAATTTATAAAGGTATAAAAAAAGAAAAAAATAATTAAAAAATAAATAAAAAATTAAAAAAATAAAGATATTTATCTATCTTTTAAAAATTTACTTATCTACCTGCTTATTCAATTTTATCATAAAAAAGTTAGAAAACTTTGTAATTGACAAAAGCATAAGATTTGATATATGTGCAAAATCATCAAATTATTTTGATATAAATTACGTTGATCATAACTCTTCTATATTTGGTCACCAAATGGGCCGAAGTTAGCATTGTTCCTATATCACTATGATAAGATGGCTGTGGGCCTGTGGCCCGCACCACAAACCCACCAATATTTATTTTTTTTATTTAAAAAATTTGCATTTTTCTTTAAAAACAAAATTTTGTAATCTTGTGATCATTATTCCATTTAAATTTATATTTATATATATATCTTATGTTTTTAAATTTTAGGCTTCGTGATAGTTTTATTATTGCTATTTAAAACAAATTTTTAGTAATTTTTTTTTTAATTTTTTACTAAAAAGTTATCCGTCCCAAATGAAGCCTTAATATGTGTCCTAATTAACAAAATTAATTTTTAATTAGGATTATATTTATTTTCTAATTTTGAATGGTTTTATTAAATAATTAATTGCACAATTAAGAAAAAAAGGCCAAACTCCAATTTTTATCAAACAACCAAATTTAGTATTGCTTCTTATACATAATCGATCGATATCAGCTTAATTATTTTCTAAACTGTATAAAACACCTACAAACTGTTAAACACAGTAAGATAATTAAAAAGAAATCTAAACAAAAAAATTAAAAACTAAGTAAAGTCCAAATAACAAAAACACTTTGATTATCTCATAATTAGCATCTGATCTATCCCCTCCATTACTCTTCATAATTATACTCTCCACCACCTTCTTTGTTCCATCACTGGTTTTCTCCATTAGAAGCTCTTTGAGCTCTGATGGTCCAAATGCAGAAGGCAGACTACAGGGCTCTGAATCATTGGTGGCTTCCATGGACATGGATTCCATGAGGGAATCTCTAATCTTTCCTTGAAAAGGACAAGCTACAGACTCCAAGCAGAGATCCATGGCTTCTTCTGGTTTTGTGGGTTTGAAAGTTAGGAGCTTTGAGTATTCTGTTAGAAGATGAAGCATGTAGTCATATACAATGTTCATGTGAAGTTGGTCATGGATGAAGCTGCTTCCTTCCTTCCCTATGGCTTCCATCTGTTAATTTTGATTGGGAAATTATGTTTTTGTTAGAGTATATATATACCTATGTGTATGTATGTATGTATGTATATATGAGGGATGTACATGCATAACACAAAATATTTATGAATTTACATATCTAACAGCTAAAGTTTTATATTTAATACTAACCTCTAAGGGATGGGCGTTTCCCCACTCGACAGCCTGTTTAATGGCCCGACACTTATCGTCCTGCGGAATTGGCCAATAATGGAGGCCGGGTCTTAGCCCACGACTAACAAAATCTTGAAACCTACTCTGCACGTATAGTGTCGGTGAGTCGCAACCTATGATATATTTCTCGCTCACCGACCAAGCATTTCCTTCTATATAAATTTTATACCTGTTATTAATATCAAAGTTAGCCAGCAAAAAATAATTTCTTAAAATATAAAAATAAAATAAAATTAGCAAATTTATTTTTACCTATTATAAATAAAATAAAAATTTGCAGATTTTAAATAATCATATTATGTTGAATACAAAAATGATTATGCTATCAATTATGTTGAACTCACTAAATATTTCTTGTGTTGAATTTGAAGATGAAGATTAATATAAGTATATGAGGAAGAAGTTATTTATGTATAGCCAAATGATTGATGGTACAATAGTGATAAGTGATGGAAAGTATGTCTTTACCTGTAAGTGCATTGTTTGGCTAAGTTGGCACCCTTGAACTTTTGTCTTCCTTCTTTAGCCCAATTCACCCTAAAGAGCCTGGCCTCCCAATCATTCATCGTGGTTACATTGCACTTCATTAAGTCTCCTCGAGTCCTTGCCACATCAGGGTTTCCCTTCCAGTATGCATAAGGCTCTCGCTTTCTCCATGGTAGCCTCTCATTCGCCTCTCTTAGCTCGTCTGCCTGCCTCTCCCATGGCATAATGTTCACTTCGGGCCTATATACATATATATCAAAGTAAGCATTTATATACTTTAGTTTAAAAACTTCTATAGCTTATATTACATACCAACCCCAAAAGGACCAATCGGGAAAGACAATATCTAATGTAGTATCATCCTTGCAATATCGAAAGAGCGGAGGTGGGGATTGGTCATTGATGGCATGAACAACCGGTGTGTCTTCACAATTAAACATGAGATCTAGGTCTGGCACTCGCCCTGGGTATCGACGGAGGAGTTGGAGAATGCCCCATATTGTGAAGATGTCACGGGTTTGGTACACATGATGGTATATGTGAATGTAAGGATGACCATCGACGATGATCAAGCGAAAGGCAGCATGGGGTGCCGCCCGACCTAGCATCTCTCGTGTAATGCCAGTGGAAGCCCAAGGGCGAAGGTCCTCGTGAATCCATCGAAAGTAATCAGGGCAAGTTTGTTTCAGCGAAGCGAGAGGGGTGGGTGGAGAGGCGGGGGAAAGAGAAGTGTTGAGGAAAGGTGAGGGACGAGAGGAGCAAGTGTTTGATGGATTTTTGGTCGGGCAAATAAGGGTGAAAGGTGATGAATTTGGGTTGGACTTTAGATTAGGTTGTGAGTTAGGCTTTTGATTGGGTTGAGTTGTATTCCATGGAAACTTAACTCTCGAGTTGCCCATTCTGCTCAAAAAAGACTACATGAGTCATAATAAAAGTTAGTAATTAGATTCAAAATACTAACTTGCTAGGAACAATCATAAATTTCAAATTAAGCAACTAACCGTTAATATTAGTAGTAATAGTACATCTTGAGCTACATTAAACTTGCAAAGCAACTAAATATTGAATATTCTATAATCCAACAGTGAAAAACAACTATAAATTCATAAAATTCATGAATTAAAAAAATATTCATGATACTATATAGTTCATAAAATCATTCAAAAATATTATATTCATGATAAAATCAATCACCAAAATTATAAATTAAAAATAGCTTTTAATTTACTAATTTTTAAATAATCAAAATTAATTACTTAAATCAACAAAACAATTGTAATAATAAACTTCATTACATATCAAAAATTGAATTTAAATTAAATCAAGAAAATTTTATCTTAAGAGGATCATGATTTTATCTTGAATAAAAAAAATATTAAGAAAAAAAAATGGTCCACAAGATAATGGCAATTACTTTCAAGTATTTTTCCAATTCCAAATGAGACTTTGGAGCCATTCAACATTGGATTATTGATTTTTAGCTCATTTTACTTTTCAATAGAAAGGAATGGGCACTGTATGAGTGCTATGTTTCCATCTAACATGTCTTTGTCAATCTATTTCATCTTATGGAAGCCTCTTAACTTTCATATGTGAAAATTAATAAAATTTGTGTAAGTTAATTAATGGTCAAATTGAATCGCTCAATGCCCAATTTATAAAAAATCAATTTCAACATTCCTTACGTACGACGTACATTTAGTCGCAAATAAGCTCTACTTATAGAGATATCAGTATATTTTTAAGATATTTTATTTATTTTTATTAAAAGTGGGCATCATTTTTTTCGTAATTTCAAAGAAATTAGGGTTACAATTCTTCAAAATCATATTATAGTAAAATTTACAATGACAACAACATAATATAACCGTTAATTGAGCGAGTGGAGCTTTATTTCTTCTACAATAATAAAAAAAATAACAAATGTTGTCAAAATGAATTTTTGGGTCGGGTTCAAGTTCGAACCCAAAATAAACTGCTTTGAACCTCTTTGACATAATTTTTACCCGTTGGACAAATCATGAACTCCAATCAGACTCATTGGAAACACATTTAACCCGACCCAAACCCAAACCCATTTATATTAAGAAAGTAATTTTAATTTGTCTCTTTTTAATGCTTAAATGTGCATGTATAAGCTATTTTGAATGTTAAAATGTATGGTTAAATTTTGGATTAATTTTGAGTTGGCAGATCAACTCGAATATGACCCAATATTAAAATGGGTTGAAAATTAGAACCCTAGCCTAAAATTTTAAGGAAGAATATATATACACATTAAAATTTAAATTTTGGTAAATTTATTGTGTTTGACTTTTAGTTCCTCAAGACCCGGTCATTTTTAGATTTCTGTTACCCTTTTTAGCGTGTCAAGATTAAAGACTATTTTTTCTGATAATATTTTTTATTATCAGTTGAGAAATTTGTTGCTATATTAATTCTTCCAAACATGATAAGTTTTATTAAAAATTGACGCTTTTTTTCTTATAAGCCAAAGAAATTTATTTATCCAATAAATTGCCAAAAATAATTATAGCATCCATTTAATGATTTATTAATAGCATTAAGTTTCATTTTTTGTAAGGTTAAAATAAGTCAAACTAACCACTTCTTATAATAAAAATATTTTTTTAACAATATTTTTCCAGTTTTAATAATAAAAAAATTTATAACAGTATAAAGTGCAATTAATGATTATTTTTAAAAGTCAAAATATCTCTGATTTTGTACAAATTAATTTTAAGTTGAATAACAGAAAATGAGGAATAAATATTTTTTTTTTCAAATTTAAAATTAATCATAATTGTACCAAATTAAAACAATTAGAAAAACTTTCAATTTAAATAAATTACTTATACAATTATAATTAATTTTTATAAAGTCATTAATTATTTAATCTTCCTAACACCTAAAAGTCATGCAAGAGACTATAAATAGTGAAACGTTAATTTATGGTCATACCAATTATAATCACATAAATTCAACAAATTTAAAGTCTAAGCCAATAAGAGAAAATTAATTATAATTTTTAGAATATCTAAAATATTTTGGGTAAGTTGGTGTTGTAAATGATGTATTGAATTGCACCAATCTATGCACAAATTTAATGACTTTGAAAGCTCATTTTGATGTATTTCGGATCAAAATATTCTTAAAAATCTAAGCAAGCTAACCGAAAGAACAGACGGAAAATTTAGTAAGAATATCTTGATCCAAAAAAGATTACGATGGAATTTAAAATACTTGGATCTGCTTTGAGCTGATGAACACAATATATAAAAAATATATATTGCATTCATCTCAAAGTAGATTCAAAATTTTTAAATTCCATCATAAAAAAAAAAAAAGAATTTGATGAGAATATCCTCACCCATTTTTTTTCAAGAACAAACCCTAACAACCATGCATCATGTCACAAACCTTTTTTATCTTTTCAAGTATTTTACATCATTTTGTATTGACTCTAATAAATTACCATTTTGAAGATAACAAACTCATATGCTTCTAATTTAAATATCAAGTGGTTTTTACTTAGTTTAATATGAAGAAACATGTAGAGGTCATGGATAGATTAAGGTAATATGTATTAGGCTATGGAGGATGACAAGAAAGAAAGGAAAGAAGATGAAGAACTTGACTTACATGTGTGTCGAACCAGCGAGAAGAGATGAAGGCTCCCATCAAGAGGAGAACGAAGATGAAGACGACCGTTTTTGTCGAATTCGAAATTGCATTCAAATATTTTTTTGTTTGAGTGGAAAGCTTTTCATACGAGAAAATCTCCATAGCTTGATTTGATGAAGCTCTCTCTCTCTCTCTTTCTATGTATGAAGCTGTTTATGTGAAGACTGGAAACTAGTTTTCAGTTGCATGGAAAGAAGGTGTGCAGAGAAACTCCATGGAGAAAAAGGAAGGGAAGAAAGCTTATAGGAAGGGCTATGGAAAGGGAGGAGAGATATTTATGCGATGGAAAGAAGACTTCAAATTCTGAACTTTCTTGTCAATAGAAGATTTGAAAGAAAATAATAAATAATAAGTAAATATGAGAAGCAAACATGTTTGGTGTTTTTATTTACATAATTTTTGTATTTGAATTTTTTTCTTTGAAGTTATAAAAAAAAAACTCATGATTAATTATTATTGTTATTCTTCCTTGTATTTATTTTTAAGCCTTGTTATTTTCTTTTTAGAGATTTATTTATATATAGCATTCAAAATTATCTATCTAAATTCTATGACACTCAAAATTTTTGTAAGATAAAAAAATATCAACTTTCTGTTAACTTCCTCCATAGTCTTCCACCGCATCAATTTTTGGGACGGCTTTTTTGCTGCTTTTTAAATCAATTTTTTAACACAAAAAATTTAATTTTTGTACTAAAAAGCTGCTTTAAGAAGCACGAAAGAAGCCGTCCCAAATGAAACCTTACTAAACTCTTCTTGCCCTTCAAGGGTTTTGGAATTGTTGCAAACCACACTAGTTCAATCAATAGCTAATCATGACTTCTTTTACTCTTCTTTGCATTATAGAGCTTTGATATTGTTCTCATCGTGAATCTCTACTTGTTTATTACAGACGAACTGCACAAATCGCAAATCCTTCATGCCTTTCTCCACTGAGATCAAGCAAGTCTTCCTCACATACGTGAAATGAGATTAATTGAGTTACCTCATGAGTAATTGATATATAAATCGTAAAATTTAGATGTTAAATATATAATTTATAGTTTTTTTTTTATGTAAATCTCCCATTCTTCTTGGAGAAATTAAGTGAGAAAATGCACACACAATATGAAATAAATTTAAAATATAAGATTAAAAAAACAGAAAAAGAAAGATATTTTTAGTGACCAAAATTGAGTGGAGAGAGGCAGTCAGCAAATATCTAACTTTAAATAAAACTCAAACCACATAAACTAAAATTTAACATCAAATGCAGCACTAAATCAGAATGAATGGAGAAGAAAGATTAGTCCTATTCTAAAGCTTTTGCGGTCATTATATGATGATTAAGACATCGATCTATTTTGTTTATCAAATCTATGATCATTTTGATTTAAAATAATAATAATAATATGTAAATTCATCAAATGGTATCTACTAATTTAGGCTTCGTTTGGGGCTGTTTTTTTACTGTTACTTAAAGTAATTTTTAGCACAAAAATTTTATTTTTTTTTTTTGTTAAAAATTTGCTTTAAGAAACAATAAAAAAAATTGCGTAAAACGAAACCTTAATTTCAGGAATTTTTATTCCGTCAGGTTACATGATGTAGCTCTACGTCGGGTAGCCTATAATATGTCGCCACGTGCTCTTACTCTTTACCGCGCTGCCCAACGACCCGACTCGGATTGAATCCGGGATTACTATGTTCGCGTATTGCTCGGTATTTGCTCGGTATTGCTACGTATTACTCGGTATTGTTCTTCACAGAATGGTATTTTTCATTTTTGTCGAGCAAAATCGACCAATACCTAGCAATACCGAGTTACGCAAACTCCCGGGTCCGTTCCGGGTCGGGTTGTCGGTCCGCACGGTAAAGAGTAAGAGCACGTGGCAACATATTATAGGCTACCTGACGTAGAGCTACGTTAGGTATCCTGACGGAATAAAAATACTAATTTCAGGCATCTTTCTTTCCGTATTATTTAGAATTTTGGTATTGCTTCATACAATTGATAATCAGAAGCTGCTGTTCTGAACGGCAAGGAAAAGCGATTAAACGCAACTGCTTTGGTGAAATTTTTATTTTTCCTGTCCAAAGTGTAAGGAATTTTTTATTCAGTGCTGTACGTTAATTAGTTGTAAGTGAAATTACAGCATCTGTTTTTAACTGTGTAACGCAGCACATAGCTCCTATTTATATAAATTTCAACGAGTTTCCAACGCTTAGGAAGAGTACTACGTACTTAGATGGCTTCATTATATCCTTTGATGTTGTTTTTGTCAAATGATATTGTAGCTTCACCTACAAAGACAAAGATAATTAATTACTATAGATGTTGTACAAAGATTTCATATGAAGAGAATCACAACTCATTTTTATAATAATAATATAAATTTTAAAGATATTTGTATCCATCAATTTCTAAGTTTATATAATAAAATAAACATAAAATTATTCATAATAAAATTGAAGACCAAAAGTATGTGTATGCATTTTGACACCTTTCAAATATTTGACAGATGCGCGGGTATCTTTGAAGGACGTGTGAACGTCTTATGTCCGCTTATGTAAATGTTGCGGATCCGGTACTGGCATATATACATTAGATTCTAGTTATATATATGAGATATATTGTTTAATTTATTTTGTATCCTATATAAGTTATTATTTAGCACAATTCCTAGAGAATGTCTGCTCAATAGGCAATAGGAGATCGTGTTCCTGCTTGTGAGTGAGTAAAATGACTTGCTACGAATCACCTATTGATGTATGTAAGCTAAATATTGTATGCACTATTAATTATTTGCTTCTGCTAACAGGTGAATTGCAGCATGCATTATGAATCCATGCTACTATCCATGGATAGGTTGGTTTGTTTGATACGAGCTCCTTGCCCCACCTGTAGGATAATCATTGTAAGCACTACGAATTCCCTACTCCTATTCAAAGTGAATTTTAGTGTTTAATAAACAATGACACATGAGTTTTTTAGCCGATAAAGAGTTTTCTTTGACCTTTGTGGTCATTCATTAGACCATTGTGCAACACATACAATGGGATAGCTATGCAATTTGTATGCATATGCTTATAGATAAATATTTCATATTGCATTTTGATTATCATATTCTTGGCAAATAGGGGGGTTTATTAAGCTTTCTTGATTCACAACGAGCATTGTTTTATAGTTTTTCGGAACCACTTTGTTTAAAGCATTCCACCTTTTTATAATCATTTTCCAACACATAAATTTCATCAATGCATATATAGCATTTCATATCTCTTTATCTTTCCCCAACCTTAACATCATCATCATTATCAAATTACTCCACCCGCTCGTAATTCTTCCAAATCCTAGCTATTTAAACTTCCCAATGGCTAGATATATTACCCATTGCATATAATAATCATTAGAATGTTTAAGGTCTATTACAATAGCTTTTGAAGCATCTTGCATCGCACTTACATGAGTGCAAACACATGATTTCAAATTGACTAAGGGATGCATCAAATCTATATGTTTTGGAAACTTAATCTTTTGGCTCATAAGCGTATATCTAATGCAAGGATATGTATATTCAATTCCAGTTTACACTTGTTCCTTTAAGCATGGTTCTCATCATTTTTTTAATTTAATTAAAATTATATATAATTAATTAAAGTGACAATTTGATTGTTTGGCGACCTTTTTTTTTTTTGTTCGTTTCAATTTCGACAGCCTCCCAGCGTCCCCTCCCCGCAAGATGAGAGCGTCATTTGGCAAGATTGTGTGCGTAGTGGCGCCGGTTCGGTCGTCGGTTACAGGTCAACATATGCCATCTAAAAAAAAATCGATAAAAACTCATCCAAACAATTTTGACAATTTTAATCTGAAGATATTTATGTTGAATAGCATTTTTTTTCCCGTCATGCATTTATGCATTGTGGGCCCCCTGTGTGAATTCAATTCAGCGACTATGCTATATTTAAAAAACTTTAAGTAATCATTCTGCCTAAGTGATTCAAACACGACAGAATGGCATCAAATAAATATATCAAAATAGAGATGCTTCAAACAGTAATCATTCTGTGTCATTGAAGAAGTTCTCAAAGTTCACGAGTTTATTATACAAAAAGCAAAATGACAATAAACCTCTTAGGCAAATATGATTCAAATTCCAAATGATCTACAATAACATTGAACCAGTGAAATATGAGAGATTCTTTATAAAACAAAATGCAAGATGGTTCGGAAGAACTGACTAGTGGAGAAAATCCTATTATAAGACAAAAGAAAAACTCAATGATACCACATCAATTGTTGTATTATATTGACCTATCACAACTGTACATGTGTACATACATTTAGTCTTTTCTTTATATATATTCATTCTTATGCTGGTACTTCTTCCTCTTATTCTCTCTATTCATGTTCTTGAGAAGTTATGTAGTTCTTTATGGTATCATAGCGGGCTCAATCCTGAGAACCATCCATGGCCAATTCAGCTTCATCACAAATAGGAGATCAATCTGCTAGTGTCACGGAGAACTCCAGTATTCCTACAGCCCTCAAATTTGTGGTTTCTAATCTCAGAACCCTCGCCTCCATCTTCACAAATCACTCAATATTACATAAATAAAGATGCTGGTATATCAAATAGTCGCAACGGAATCGACAGTTGACACATAAGACATAATTATGTACATCTTGAACGGCCTTTAACCACCATATCAAGCTTTTAAGACTTCGATAAGGACAATGCTCACACTTATCATTCTTGATAACCTGTACGCACTTCTAATAGGTGAAGAAATTCAGGTAAATGTCGAAGCCGCAAGAATCATCCCCAGCACTAAATCTCAAACAGCCTTGTACACATCCAGAGGAAGAAACAAATGCAATTGAGGTCATTTTTTGCAAAACACAAACAATAATACCATATCTCTTCAGCAACATGTTCCTATCTGTCAAATTTGAACAAAAAAGGTCATATTGGATTAGTATATTGGCATAGATTAAATATCAACTACACTCCGTCGTCCGCTTCATCCACTTCAATCAAAGACATGGTAGCTACCTCTGAACCATCCACGACTAATTGGTACTTGGACTCCGGAGCATTGTCACATATGACAAATCTTGCTGAGAATAATTCACAATCTATGCCTTACTATAGTCCTAACAGCGTAACCATCGGAGACGGTAGGACGATTCTGATTGCCCACTCAGGCACAGGTCACCTTCCAACGCCGACGCGTAAGCTTCAATATATAAGAAGTTGAGGGAGATCCACAAGGAATGTTAGACCTAACCGAGATTATTTACCAAACATATTTCTTGATGGTGTTAACCTGTGTAGAAGTCCTGCAGCGGTAAATGGTCATACGATGCAGTAGTCGGCGACCAAGTGGAATTTCGGTGGCGGTCGGTGGCCTAGCGGTGGTACAATGATGGTCGGGCTGAGGTTTGGTGACGGTCGGTGATTGGGCGGTGGTATGAGGATGGTCGGGTTGAAGTCCGACTGTGGTCGGCAGCTGGGTGGAAGTCTAACGGTGGTTCGACGATGGTTGGGTTGGGTGGAAGTCCAGTGGATGAGCGGTGGTCCGAAGATGGTCGGGCTAAAGTCCGACGACTGTCAACGGTCAAGTGGAAGTCCGGTCGACGGTCAGGTGGAAGTTCGGTGGCGGTCGATGACTTGGTAGAAGTCTAACGGTGGTCAATGACAGATCAACTGTCCGACGACAGTCGATGATTGTACAGAAGTCCGACGATGGTCAGTGACCGGGTTGAACTTCGGATGTAGTCGACAACTGAATAGTGGTCCGATGGCAGTCAATGGGGGTTCTTCGGTGGTGGTGTTAAAGCTCTTAAAGCCTCAGATCTCTCCCTAATATTTTTCAAAGATCCTCTTCATATAGAGAGTTGGGGTCTATTTATGTATTTGCATGACTGACACACCATGTAACTACAGAGAAGATCCATATAAGGTTCGGAATGCTCCACTGGATTTCCCGTATTTGATTCCCCTGATCATAGAAAGTTTTTCACACTACATGAAAACCCGTTAATACCGGCGGACAAAATCCGCCGGTAAACATAGATAATCCGACGGAATAATGAATTTCCGTCGGACTTTTCGGCGGAATTTCATACGCCGGTTTCGGCCGCGTCGATAAATTATTTCCGGCGCGAAATTTACGTCAGAAATTTCTTCGGCGCATGATCCGACGCATTACCGGCGAAAAAACGGATAGTTTTCGACGTTGAAAAAATGTCTTAATTCCGGCGCCATTGCCGCCGGTAATTATCGTCGCATTATGCGCCGGATAGTACCGGCGGATATGCCGCCGCAAAGTGCATGTAGGAAACCCACGAACTCTCTTTGCGACGCAAAGTATACGCCGGTAATTACCGGCGGACTATGCGCCGGTGATGGTATTGAGGTGGTTTTCTCAATTACTCCCCTTGGTTTTGTCTTCATAACTACCAGCCAATCTTGGTTTTGTCTTCATAACTACCCGCCGGTATTCGCGTGTTTTCCCGTAGTGTCAACTATTTAAGTGCCTTAGCGATGTCGAAATTTTGCGATCTTGGGCTCATTGGATTTGTCTCGTCGAGCCGTTCGATTTGACTATAAGCATGCTATATTTGGATACCATTTTGTCATCCAAATAATACTGTAAATTTTCCAAAAGTGGTTCAGAGCATCGATTTGGTCCCATTTGGACTCGATTGGAACAATTTTGGTGTTGTTGGGTTTGTCTCTTTGACACTTTCAATTTGACTATAAGTTTGTTGAAGTTGGAATTCACATGATAACGAATTTAATTTTGAAAGTTCCGACTTGAATACACCTTGAGATTCGGGCATTACCAATATGATTTTTTTGTTACATATCAATTATTAAAAAAAATGTACAGTGCTAATAGCCACAGTTCTTTCAATATTTCAATATTATTTGTATACAAAAGGAAGCAGATTGAGGACTTGCTCAACCTACTCCCTAATTTGCATGCTACTAATTTAGTAATTTGACTATTTTCAATTCATTAATACAGTGCATATTAAGAGATAAATTTAAATATTTATTTATTTATTTATTTATATTCTATCAATAGAAATTATCTATTTTTGATAGGTTAGTAGCTAAATGAAATCATGATGGACGCGCTCCTATGATTAATATCATCCAATCAAAAATATATAACTTTTATTGAGAGAATAAAAATAAATAAATAAAAATTTAAAATTACCTCTTATAGCCTATAATTAAAAGTATAATTAATTATAAATAATATAATATTGAGACAATATTGTCCTATATATAGACCTTTTCATTTATAATTCTTTATTGTTCTAAATAGTTATATTTAGCTACAAACCCTTTCACCAAAAGAAGATCCCGCCCTAGTTTTAGAAAAGTGAAAAAAAAAAAAAAAAAAAAAAAAAAAAACAATGCAAGTGTGATCCTTAGATCCGTAGTAGGGGTAACTGTGGTTAGAGGGATCGTGATCGACGGGTGATGATGGCTGGTGGGACTGTAGTCGGCTGGCGATTGTGGTCGGAGAGGTCATAGTCGACATGGAGATGGAGGTTGGAGGG
The DNA here is from genome assembly GCF_001605985.2 of Dendrobium catenatum. Lineage (NCBI taxonomy): Eukaryota > Viridiplantae > Streptophyta > Magnoliopsida > Asparagales > Orchidaceae > Dendrobium > Dendrobium catenatum. Next base: position 565,605 of record NW_021320182.1, read on the forward strand.
ACTGTAGTTTACAAGTGATGGTGGTCGGAGGAATCGTTGTCGGTAGGCTACAAAGGTCGTTGGGTTTGTTTTCTTGATATGTTTAATCTGGAATATAATTTTTATAGTTTTCGATGATTTATCAAGCCTATTTAAGTTTCACCCATTCATTGATCGTCATCGAATCTCCTCGTGACCACCGACCATCTGAAGTCTAGTCCATTTTCTAATACATTTTATTATCATTGTTTTCAACTTGAATGCCAGTTTGACTTTCGTAACCTATTCTAATATTATTGGAATCATTTCAACTGGGTAAGGTCAGAGATGGATTTACAATGGGGGCCCTGGGGCACAGCTCATGAGCTCGCAGGATTTTCTTGTTTTATCACTATATGTATGCATGTGTCAGTCATCTTATTTGTGATAATTTTCAGGGAACCTCATTTCCTTCTTGCTCATCATCGTTCACTGATGGGATAGTCATCTTGCTCATCATCATTGTTTTTGGAATGATTCTCGGTATCACTATTCTCCTTAATCGCTTATGTCCATGAAAAAGGAGAAGAGTGATAGTTAGAATCATCCCAAACACAATGACGTTGGAGAAGATGACTATCCCAGTAGTGAATTTCTATCATTAATTAAAATCTTCATCGCTCATCCAAATGCTAATTAGATTAAGTAATTAATAGTGTAAATTTGTGCCTTTGCATGCTTTGATGCATAAATAAGAAAGATAATTAGGTATATGGTTTCACCATACCATAGCAGATCCATGGCATTGAGCTCAATTAAGCTATTACATGGGGCACAGAAGGATTTCCTTCTGTGGATTTCTTTTTGTAAATTTGATAAAATGTTGGCCTAGACATAGATTGGTTATGTTAACACCAATTACTGAATCAATCTATCAGTCTTGATAACCTGTACGTACTTCTAAAAAGTGAAGAAATTCATGTGAACGTCGAAGCCGCAAGAATCATCCCCCGCACTAAATCTCAAACAACCATGTACACATCTTAATCGATGTCGTTTTTCGCAGAACACAAACAATAATACTATATCTCTTTAGTAACCCGCTCCCATTTGTCAGATTTGCAACAAGAAAGGTCATACTGGATCATCATGTTGGCATAGATTAAATATCAACTACACTCTGTTGTCCGCATCATCCACTTCAATCAAAGACATGGTAGCTACCTTTGAACCGTCCACGACTGACTGGTACTTGGACTCCAGAGCATCGTCACATAATCTTGCTGAGAATCTTTTACTATATATGCCTTACTATGGTCCTGACAGCGTAACCATCAGAGATGGTAGGACAATTCTTATTGCCCGCCCGGGCACAAGTCTCCTTCCAACACCGTCGCGTAAGCTTCAATATATAAAAGGTCAAGGGAGATCCACAAGGAATGATAGACCTAACCGATATTATTTGCCAAACATATTTCTTGAAGGTGTTAACCTATGTAGAAAAGGTCAAGGGAATCCTCCAAGGATGTGTGACCTATTCGAAGTTGTTTATCATAGCGTTGCTCGATGATATTAACATACGTAGAAAAGGTCCAGAAAATTCTCCACAAATTTCATTTTACTTTTTAAATTTAAACATTTAAAATAGTAATAATAAATGTTTGAAATATTAATTATTATAAAATTAAATTAATATGTAATGTTTAAAATTAATAATAAATATTTAAAATATTTAATAAAAAATTAAATATTTAAATAAATTAATATCACGAGCTAGCTCGCAAGCCGGTTTGAGCTCGTTTATAGTTCGACGAGCTCGAGTTCGAGCTCGCTTACCGATTAATGAGCTAAGCTCGATAGTGCCAAAGCTCGACTCGACTTGACTCATTTACCTCCATTGTTATAGGCAAAGAAAAAATAAATAAATATTTTAGAGAATTAATGGAGCTATCAGGACTTTTTTTTTAATAATTTATTAAGAACTCGGCTAACTGTTCCAGGACTTTTTTTTAATAATTTATTAAGAACTCGGCTAACTGTTCAATTAATTAATGACCTAAAATATTTTACTAAATAATTATATTTGATTTTTTTTTAATTTTAAAATATTTTACAAAATATTTTACCAATTAGCCGAGTTTTTATAGAGGCGATAAGATAAATTTCATTAATGTCTATGTGTTAGTAAAGTTATTTATGTCTCCAACTAATTTTCCAGCTCACTTCCTCTAAGTTATCTATGTGTTACACAAATAGGCGCGCCAATCACAGATTGAAAATCGGACCGGAACGGCCAGTTCAATCATGAACTAGTCTGGTGGCCGGTCCGATCCAGCTTACAGAACCGGCTATACATTGGATCAGATCAAATCGGATTGAACCAGCTGTTCAACCGATGAACCGCTGAACCGGTCCGGTGTAAGTATTTTTTAAATTTGTTTCTAAACAATTACATTTATATTTATATTTATTGAGTAATTGGTGTTAACATGACTAATCCATGACAAGGCCTACATTTTATCAAATCTATAAAAATAAATCTACCCAAAGATTCATTCTACAGTAATTGGTGAAAACCAATGGTTTTCTGCACATCACCATTAACTCCTTTGGCCTCCTCATCGAAACCGTATACATAGTTATATTTCTTATTTACGCTCCAAAGAAAGCTAAGGTGCAAATTTACAGATTATTAATTACTTAATGAATCTAATTAGCATTCTGATGGGAGATTAATATTTTAATTAATGATAGAAATTCACTGCTGGGAGTGAATTTCTATCATTAATTAAAATTTTAATCTCTCATCCAAATGATAATTAGATTAAGTAATTAATAGTGTAAATTTGTACCTTTGCATGCTTTGGTGTATAAATAAGAAAGATTAGGTATATGGTTTCACCATACCATAGCAGATCCATGGCATTGAGCTCAATTGAGCTATTACATGGGGCACAGAAGGATTTCCTTTCCTTCTGTGTATTTCTTTTTTTTTTTAAATTAGTTATTATTATTATTATTATATATTACTTATCAACAGATATTTATTCATAAGTTTTAATATCCTTTGATTTGTGTACTTTATAGGGCTTGCATGAGATTTCTTTAATCTAACTTTTATTGAAAAGCGCAAATCAATTAAGCATAAACTTTTAGATTTTCAGTTTTGTAGTCGAAATGAACATCATGAGTGTCTCGGGTGGTGAAAATGTCGTTCTCTAATGGGTTTCGATTACGAAATTGTAAATTTCATCTCGACTATCATTATCAAACTTAAGAGAGGATTACATATGATTCCGAAAAAATCAAAATTAAATCCAATTGTATATTTCGCTATGATAGTTAGAATGTTTTATTGTCAATTATTATAGTCAAATCGTCGTAGTGAACAACCTATGAGAAGAAGTTTTGAATACGTATCTAACTACATAAATCTAGATATATTTACTATTAAATTCATATTTAACCATCTCAAAAATAAATGATATATCTTTTGATCTCTTTGTTAGCACATGTTTTACAACTACATGTATGACTAGAATGCATCCATTCGATTATACCCATGTTCAGACACTATGTCATAACAAACTCCATAACAAATTGTACCTACTGTATTCATTTTCTGCTTATTATTTTCATGCATTCAACATGGTATCAGAGCATTAATGGCGACCGCCACCCCTCCTCATGATGGTTGATCAGGATTCAACGAGCACCCACCCCACCTCCTCCATTCTTGCATCCATGGTTGAATACAACATACTGCCTTCTCTAAAATTCTTAATGTCCAACATCAAATCTATCGTCAATCTTCAGCTTGTGAATGACAACTATCCCAGTTGGCGATTGCAAATATACAAACTGTTTTCGGCAAATAGATTTGAAAGTTATCTAACTGGTAGTCTTCGATTCCCGCCTGAATCCATCTCTTCTTCCACTTCTCTACCAGACTACACAGAATACCCGCCTATGGAAACTAGTTGATCAAAATCTAGTTTTAGCTATCTTCACCACTATATCACCCTCAATTCTTCCTTACGTCCACACTCTAACCACAGCTCATGACATTTGGATAACTCTAGAGCTTCGACTTCAACTCAAGTGATACAATTAAAGAGTGAGTTGCATCATATCCAAAAGGGTGATAACACCATAACTCAATACCTCACTCAAATCAAAGCTCTAGTAGATAATATTGTGGCAGCTGGTTCTCAAGTGGACACTGAATATATAATTCTATACATTTTAAACAGCTTGCCCTCCGCCTTAAATTCCTTCAAGACCTCCATTCGCACAACCCTTCACCCTATCAGTCTTGAAGTGCTTTATTCATTATTATGCAATGAGGAAATGCATCAACAAAATGAATTGCTTAAAGAATCCGTGTGAAACTTTTGGTGAGTTCAGCAAATCATATTGAAAAGGACCCACCAATTGGAGGTGCTAGATTCAGGTAGATTGTTCTAATACATGCAATATTAGTATTTTGATCAGCAATTAACATGTAGGCATCGAGGGAAAAAGTTGTCAACTTGGAGGACAATTATTACGTCCTCCGATCGGATGCAGAGGAACATCCGGTCCTAGGCAAAAAACGCCTATACCGAGGTGTAACGAGTTTTTTTGAAAAACTCGATACACCTCGGTACAGGCGTTTTTTGCCTAGGACCGGATGTTTCTTGCATCCGGTCAACCGAACCAAATAAAAATTCCAACTTGGAAGGGGAAGGGTGGTGACTTTTTAAGTGAAACTAAATACTAAGACATTAGAGAGCATACAAAAGCCATGGGAGTTTGTACTAAGTTACGTTGTTGGGTCCAATCAATTCAGCAGGGCCGACCCGTGTGACAGTTTTTTCCTAGGGCTTTAAACATAACAAATGTATGTCACATGTGTGATCCTATTTGGATGTGAAAAATCAAATATTTTAATGGGGAAAAGGAGATTTATAAGTTTGAGAAACTATGATGACATGCTATACATTTTTATTTATATTGGTATGTTCAACATTGAATTTATGATATGTATGTATTTGGATGATTGGATTATGTTGTATTTGCACTTTTGATCTTACATTCTAATTCTATGTTTGAACTGATATAAATAATGTGTATGTTAATGTGGTATGGGTTATTGATGTGATATAATATTTTCTTAATCTCATCAAATCTTTTACTAATTTTAGTAATCTAAACTTAATTTGTCCAAATCAAGCTGAAACACTAATTCAAACAAACCATTCAAAACTAAATCTAAACAACTGAAAAGTCATAAAATCATTCAAAAATATTATATTCATTTTAAAATCAATCACAAAATTATAAATCAAAAATAGTTTTTAATTAATTAATATTTAAAAACCCAAAACTAATTACTAAAACCACCAAAACAATTGTAATAATTAACTTCATTACATATCAAAATTTGAATTTAAATAAAATAAACAAATTGTAGCTTTAAGAGGATCATGATTTTATCTTGAATAAAAAAATATATTAAGAAAAAAAAGATCCATAAGATAATTGCCATTACTTTTAAGTATTTTTTTCCAATTCCAAATTAGACTTTGGAGCCATTCAACATTGGATTATTGATTTTTAGCTCATTTTACTTTTCAACAAAAGTATATAGAAAGGAATGTGTATTGTATGAGTCATTGCCATTCTATTAATTCATCTTATGGAAGCCCCTTAACTATCATATGTGAAAATTAATATATATTTTGTAAGTTAATTAATGATCAAATTGAATTGGTCAATACCCAATTTATAAAAAATCAATTTGAAAATTTCTTTGGAAGACTCTAAATAATCTATTAAGTTATAGAGCTTAATTGTTATCCTAGGAAGAAAATGTACTATGTACCTTCAATCACAAATAAGCCTTATTTATATATATGACACTATATTTTTAAGAAATCTTAATTTTTAATTAGAACGGGGCATTTATTTTCTTTTGTTTTAAAGAAATTAGGATTATAATTCTTCATGATCATATTATAGTAAAATGTATAATAGTAACAACAAAATGTAGCCATCAATTGAGCGAGTGGAGCTTTATCAAATTTTTTTATAATTTTTCATGTGTTGATGTCATTTTCTATTTTGATTATTTTCACTCAAACATTTGAATTATATTTTGTCTATTTACCAACATGACTTAGGTTTAATTCATTGAACTTATATTGGCAACTAATTTTTTCAAAATAAAATTTTGATCTTTTTTTAAATAATAATCTTGAACTTTTTTACTTTTTTATTATTTTTTTAAGGAAATGCGGAATTTGTACATAGATTTCTTATATTTATAAGTATGCTGCCTTTATTTCTTCAAAAATAACAAATACGTCAAAATGAAATTTTGTGTCATTTTCAGATACAGGTTGATGTGTGTGTATATATATATATATATATAATATCATTAAAATTTATTTTTTGGTAAATTTATTGTGATTGACTTTCAATTCCTCAAGGCCCGGTCATTTTTAGATTTCTTTTACTCTTTTTAGCGTGTCAAGATTAAAGACCGTTTATTCTGATAATATTATTTATTATCAGGGAGAAATTTGTTGCTATATTCTTAGTTTTAATAATAAAAATAATTAATAACACCATAAATTGCAATTAATGATTATTTTTAAAAGTCAAACTATCTCGGAGTTTGTACAAATTAATTTTATGTTGAATAACAGAAAATGAGAAATAAATAAATGAATTTTTTTCAAATTTAAATCTAAATCAAAATTGTGCCAAAATAAAAATAATAAAGCGGAATTTTACGATTTAAATAAATTACTTAACTATTATTAATTTTTATGAAGTCATTAAATATTTAATCTTCCTAAGACCTAAAAATCATACAAGAGACAATAAATAGTGAAACGTTAATTTATGGGCATACCAATTATAATCACATAAATTCAAATAATTTTTAAGTTAAGACAAAAAAGGGAAAATTAATAAGAATTAGCTAGCTAACCAAATTAAGATTAGAGCATTCAAAAAAAAAAAGAAAAAAAAAATTAAGAATATTCTGATGTAAAATATAACATACCTAAAAATGTGCTCTAAGCTTTTAGATTTTGGATAAGTTAGTGTTGTAAATGATGTATCAGATTGCACAAATCTATACACAAATTTAAGGACTTTGAAAGCTCATTTTGATGTATTTCGGATCAAAATATTCTTACAAAATTATATTTTAAAAAACTAAGCTAACCATAAGAATTAAGAACATACGAAAAACTTAGTCACAACTCACGATACGTCGATCAAGAAAAAAATTATGATACTTTAAAATCTTTGGATCTGCTTTGAGATGAACACAATATATAAATAATCTAAATTGCATTCATCTCAAAATAAATTTAAATTTTTTAAAGCCCGTCATAATAGAAGAATTTGGTCTTTTTCCAACAACAAACCCTAACAATTATCCCAAGCCCTAATTATCTTTCTAAGTATTTTACATTTTTGATGTGAATTAGTATCTACACTTCTTGTATTGACTCTAAGAAATTATCATTTTGATGATAACAAACTCATGCTTCTAATTACTTAGTTTGGTATGAAACATATGGATAGATTAAGGTAATATCCATTAGGTTATGGAGGAGAACAAGAAAGAAAGGAAAGAAGATGAAGAACTTAACTTACATGAGTGTCGAACCAGCGAGAAGAGATGAAGACTCCCATGAAGAGGAGAACAAAGATGAAGACAACAGCTTTTGTCAAATTCGAAATTGCATTAAATTATTTTTTTTGTTTAAGTGGAAAGATTTTCATACGAGAAAATCTCCAATAGCTTGATGAAGCTCTCTCTCTCTCTCTTCTTGTATGAAGCTCTTTATGCGAAGACTGTAAACTAGTTTTCAGTTGCATGGAAAGGTGTGCAGTGAAACCAAATGGAGAAAAAGAAGGAAAGAAAGCTTATAGGAAGGGCTATGGAAAGGGAGGAGAGATATTTGTGCAAAGGAAAGAAGACTTCCACTTTTGAACTTTCTCGTCAATAGAAGATTTGAAAGAAAATAATAAATAATAAGCTAAATATAAATGCAAACTTGTTTGGTGTTTTTATTTACATAATTTTTGTATTTGCATTAAGTTCACAAGTTTTTTATACAAAAAATAAAATGACAATAAACCTCTTAAGCCCATATGATTCAAATTCCAAATGATCAACATTGAACCAGTGGAATATGAGGGCTTCTTTATGAAACAAAATGCAAGATGGTTTGGAAGAACTAACTAGTGGAGAAAATCCTTCATTGGATCATCATGATGAATCCTCTTCAATCTATAAGCCTCCATGTCTTCAGCAGTAACCTGCATGTCGTCATTAAGTAAGAATCATGTAAGAGATCAAAAATTTGGTTATTCGAGACAGATCAAACAACAGCTCATCATGATAATTAACCTCATCGCTCCACTTGACATTGTATTTTCGTTTTCTTTCATCTTTCTCTTCCTTCTTCCGTTGATCCTCCTGTATAATTGAAGCCAGTAACAGTATATGCAATTAGGAATGTCAAATAAGCTCCTCATTCGTGTTTAATCATGTTTAACTCAATAATTAGCTCAAATTCAACTTTCAAGCAAAGGCCCATTAACACCCCCTATAGTACAACTCGAACTGAACAACATTAAAATGAGGGAGAAAAAACATTGATATGCTAACCTTCTTTAGAGACTCAACAAGAAGTTTTTTATCAAGAACCAAATCCTGTGGGACTTCAGTTCCCCACGTAGCAAGCTGCTTCTCTTCCTGCTTCTCTGGGGTCTCTGCTTAATAGGCATTTCGAAAAAAAAAAATCAAAAAATGTTCCCTAAATTGCATATTTTATACAAGAAATCGAATTGATTTTAACCAAATGACAAAGCAATATATATATATATATATATATATATATATATATATATATATATATATAGCTTTTACAATAGTATACATATGTCTATAACCCGGATGGGCAAGGCAACCCACAGCTAATACAGATCATATATAAATAGATGTTATCAAGATGTTCAATAAATTTGTGCACAACATTTATTTGATACCATCTAAATATTACTATTTCCGATAGGCCAAGGTTGGGCTTCTTTTTAGGAAGCTAAGTTGATGATCTTGGCTAAGAATAAATCACAATCCAGGCAAGTCCCACGAGCTAGCCCATGGGCTGATTTATTAGATCATTTTTCATGTGAACATTTTCTCTTCTATTCTTCAAACACAGAAAATGCATTTGGATTGATTAATCAACCAGAGAAACAAATTCATCAGTTTAATCTTAATCAACAAATGGCTCCCATGTCTCAGAGTTAATTAAAAAATGCACATAAAAACTTTCTTGCCTGATCATTTCCAAACTGCCTCTCTTCTCAAAAAACAAATGAACATATATAATGTGATCATAAAAGAAAGTAAAATCTGTTAAGAGTCTTACCTTCTGTAGCCTCCTTAAGAGCAATGTTGGATTTCATTAAATCCCCTGCAGCTTCAGCCGCCTCAATTCCAGCAGAGCCTGTGCAGTAGCTATTTCGAATCAACTGTTTACAGCACTTGTAACCCCACTGGTGGTCCTTCCACCAAGAACCCCATACACTGGTATGATTGTTTGCATAGGTATCCTCCTCGTACTTACTCCTGGGAAGTACAACCTCCTGAAGATGCCAATATTATTTTCAGGAGATTTAACTAGCAAAATATATAGCATATCAAATCGATATAATTCAACAAGTAAAACAGATATTCTAATATTTCCAAATTCATATGAACAAGTTGCACAACAAATCAACATAATAGAAGAATGAAAGTCAAGCAAATCTAATCCTCCCTACTATAAAAGGAACTTTAATAGATGAATAGCCAAAATGATTAATTACAAACAACATACTTGTCCTTTAATAATTCTCCCAGCACGGTCATATTCAACTTCTCTCTCACTCTGCCCGAGGAGAAGTTCCCTTGGAAGAGCTTCTTCTGAGGCCGCATTCCCATACTTCAGCATAATGGTATCCCTATTTTGAGATTTCAACTTCTCCTTGATAACTTTATAGTTCTTAAATAACAATTCAGCTTGAGATGGAGCAGCTTGCATGTGAACATCCTGCCCTTTTTCAAAGGCTTCCCAAGCATGAATGTTAAGCTGCTTGAAGTCCAATGCTTGCCCACTGATTCTATTTTGGTTATCACCCTGTACATAGGAAAATTTAAGAAATTAGTAAGTAAAGAATCCCAAATTAAAAAAGCATCCTTAATGGCATAATAATAGCTATATGATATAAATCTTTTCTCAAAAAATTGTGAACATTTACCACATAGAACTTCTCATTTGGATCAGCATCAGGTAAAGGATCCTCACGCATTGAACGGGTCTTGGGGTCATAGTAAGAAGAATTGACATCAAGGTTCAAAAGGTATTTTGCAGTATCCTCTCGAATACGCAAATTTCTGAAATAAGAAACAAAATTAGAATATATATTACAAGCTTAGCAAAGCAGATAAACTAAAAGAATATACTAGTATTTAAATGAAAAAATTGCATAAATAACAACAAATTGCATGCCTGACAGTTCCGGTACTTCCGCCACCTGTAGTACGAACACGCTTCTCCACCTTTGCAAAGTCCATCTGCTTGCTCTCGTCAACTTTGGCTTCATCAACCTTCAAGTCATCTTCATCATCATCCTCATCACTAACAATATCTTCATTATTCGGATTCGTCTGTTTCTCCTCAAGCTTCTTTATCTGTTGTTCCTTCAAGTATTTCCTCCTAACCTCCTCCCTGGTTTCAAATCTCTCCACCACACGAGCAAAACTAGATGGGTCAAAACCATTCCAACGATCGCGTTTTCCATCATAGTCAAGCTCAAATGTTTCAATCTTCTCATCAGGAGCTATATGCATATTTGTCCATTTAGCTCCCAACTTCCGAGGCCTATCCATGCATGATTTCTTATCATGAGTCATTGCGCCACAACTGCAACACATTTTAGAAAAAATGTTATAAGAGTACATGTAAACAATATTGTATATGAATAAAGGCATCATAAAAAAGTAATGAAAACAACAACAACATCATAAATCATCAAACCTTTATCCCATTACGTGGGATCAACAACATGAATCATTTTTCTCCATTGTGTTAGGTTAAGAGTCAAATTTTCATTTAAATCTAATAAAAAAAAATCATTTCTAATATTTTCTAACCAAGTCTTTTTAGATCTACCCCTACCTTTCTTGACAAAGACCAAATCTAATACATCTAAGCTCCTAACCGGGTCATCGGAAGGCAGACGTTTTATGTGACCAAACCATCTAAGGAGACTCTCTCTATCTTATATGTGATTGGAGCTACTGCAACATTTTCCCGTATATACTCATTTTGCATTCTGTCTCTAAGATTAAAGTTGCTCATCTACTTGAGCATCTTAATCTCTGCAACTTTTAACTTAATTTTATGCTTCTCTTTTAATGGCCAACATTTTGCGCCATAAAGCATTCCTCCGCTTCAACCATCCAACTCGAATTCTACTAATAATATCCTCAACAATTTCACCATCACATTGAACAACAGACCCGAGATATCTAAAACATGTACTCTTTTTAATGACTTGATCGTCCAAAATCACAATCCCCTAACTAGATCAATTACTACTAAAATTACACTCCATGTATTTGATTTTAAATCTACTCAAATGAAAACCTTTAGACTCTAAGGTTAACCTCCATAATTCATGTTTTCATTCAACTCCCTCTCTAGTCTTGATCAACAAGAAGAATATCATCAACATAAAACATACAACAGGGTACATCCTCTTGCAAATATCTAGTAAGAACATCCATGACTAAAGCAAAAAATTATCGGCTTAAAGCTGATCCTAATGTAATCCAATCATAAAAGGAAAATACTTGTCAAACCACCTTGTGTTTAAACAAAAGTAAAAGCACCTGCATACATACTCATAATGACTTGAATAAAAGCATTATTAACTCATTGCTTTTCTAGAACTTTTTAGAGCACTTCTCACAAGTAATTAGATAAACAGGAAAAAAAAACCCACAAACAAGAATAGAAACAGATGCATCATGCATGCTTCAACAATACACATGCAAAAAAAAAATCCAAAATTACAAGAAGCTCATGATCATCAAAAGCCTAAACAATAAACATCATAATCTCAGTGCCCTTACAACTCCTTACTAGGATAGGATAGCTTAGTAAAAGTAAAATAAATGCTAGAAATTTTTTTAAAAAAAAAGCAAATAGATAATGAATATAATCACAGGAGAAATAGTTCAAACTTACTTTTCACAAGCGCCCTTCCTATATCGATCGGCCTGAAAGATCTTTGCACCTCGATCATACCATGCTTTTGTATAATTAGGATCAGATTTCCATTTCCTTTGATGCTTTAAACTCTATAAAATCATAGAAAATATATACAATTGTTTCACTTAATTTGCATGAAAATTAGTAAAAACAAAAGTAGCATAACAAGAATAACTCACTGGTCTCTCAGCATTAAGGTACCAAGGGGCTGATGACATATACTGAGGGATATGAGGATTGATCTCTTTACCATCTTCATCAACCTCAGCTGGAGCAAGCCCAGCTTTACGGGCCTCTTCCAACTCAAGTTGCTTTCTATGGTCTTCCCGAGATTTGAAGGATACTGTGATTATGAGAGTAAACAACAAGTTATCAGCATTCTGGTTTAAATCATCCGCCAATAACAGATAGAATTAGAGAAAAATGATAGAAAAAATTAAGTTGTAAATGTTCTATCACTCCTTCAGTCACATAAATTGCAAAACAAACAAAAAGCTAAAGATAAAACAGAACAATTTAAGTACCGAACAACTCTCTATTGACAAATTGAGTAAAAGATAATCCATGACCTTTCAAATTTAGAATAAATGTAGTCAACGGGCAAGCATCATCATAATATAACTCTTGCTACTAGGATTAAAATTATCAATTCTTATGATGAAAACATAGGATAACATAGATTCTTAATACAAAGCTCAAGATTAAGCACAAACTTTGAAATAACAAATCCAACACAAACCTATAATAAATCAGATTATACTACACAATAGGGATTAGAAAGTTTTTCTCAAAAAAAAATCTATATTCGTACCTTGCATAAATAGAAAATAATAAAGGATTAAAAATACAAATACATGTCATAATCATCTCAAGAAAAAGAAAAACATAAACAAAAAGCACTAAAGAACATACGCAAGTAAAACCAAATTCACCTGCATAAATAATGAAAACACAAGGTTGACATATGCCGATATTTTTTTTTTTTTACATATGCCGATAGTAAATCTATCTTATTGGGCACAAAATAAGAATTTCTGAAGAATCAAATGGCTTCTTTAATGAGCATTCTGCTACACTCGTTTGTTAAAAGACATCAAATACATAACTCTCCCAGGAGAAAAGAGCCCAATGACAAAGCATGGAAAGGGTAGTGACCTACATTCAATGGTGGCCTACGTTAAACTATGGATCCCTTTCCGTAATCACTTTTTGATAGGGAGGGACCATTGACTAACAAATAGGAAGGGATCTCTTAGTGCAGTCAACCAGCTTGAAATCTAGTCAGGTTTTCGGCACCACTAATCGCCAATCATTGTAGTGGAACCCTCCCAATCTAACTACACTAAAACCCTGTGCAAGGGAAATATGCAAAAGAAAACAAGGCAATGGAAAAAGAGAGGATGTTGTCCAAAGTGACTCGATTATCATCAAGCCATTGTCATTGCAAAAACTATCCTCATTCTTATATAAAAAAAAACTGAATGCAGGAGACATGTTTCATCCTACATATCTTATTGGACAACAAAACTTTAATCACCTCCCATACCTTACATGGCCTTTCCACCTAAACCACAATCACCACTAATCTCTATTAATCAAAACCAATTGTGCATACACCTAGTAAAAATAATGTGATAACTTCCAAAATAAACAACGCATTGAATATTGCTCTCACTCATTTAACCTTTCAAACCCAAATTTATGGATGAAAAATAGGAACATGAAAAATTATGAAGGTAATCTTTAAAGCCTATCCCTAAACTCACTCTGATAATCCATGTACTCAAACATGTCTTCAATTCACCTAATCATCAGTACTCTAATGCATGATTCCAATGCAATGCAGCTATCCCCAAGAAAGTAAAAGAAAAACAACATAGAACTCTCACAACAAACCTGTGAAAATAAACACCCGACACAAACAAGCACAAACACAAACACAAACAAAAGAATATATATATATATATATCAATTCACCTAATCATCAGTACTCTAATGCATGATTCCAATGCAATGCAGCTATCCCCAAGAAAGTAAAAGAAAAACAACATAGAACTCTCACAACAAACCTGTGAAAATAAACACCCGACACAAACAAGCACAAACACAAACACAAACAAAAGAATATATATATATATATATATATATATATATTCCATGTTCTCAAAGAATATTCCATGTTCTTTAGAACTATTCCATTTGAGGCTTGTTC